>NW_018164985.1:275954-471293 GCF_001263595.1 Phalaenopsis equestris | reverse complement strand
ATCATAATAACATATATATATATATATATATGCTTCCATAGTAGGCGAGCACCGCACACGAAACTCTTCACGCAGAGGAAAGCTTCTTCTCTGAAATGGGTCGATCCCCTCTTCCTAAGAACGGCTCAAACCAACAGATCGCACACTATGTGATCCTCTTCTTCATCTGCTTCGCGGTAGAAGCCGTGATGTTCTACCCAAGACGGGAAGGGGTTGTGTGTTCGTCTTCCTCCTCGACTCAGCTCGACAGCAGAGCGAACCTGTTAGTCGTTTCTTCGACACTTAGCTAGGACACGATCAACTCCTCCATCATCTTCCTCCTCGACTCAACTCGACAGCAGTGTCATTCTGTTCGTCGTTTCTTTGACACTCAGCTAGGCACGACCGGCTCCTCCTTCGTCTTCCTCCTCGACTCAGCTCGACAGCAGTGCGATCCTTATGGAGTTCGGCATCAGCTTCCCATTTATTCTCTGTTTTTTCTCTGCTGCGTTTGATGGCCACTGTTCCTTCGTCAAATTAGTACATAGGCAAATAATCTTTTGTTGGGGTGCTTGGAAAGGGTCTAGAATCTGAGAAATTTTAGTTATGACATCCCAAAACGAAGGTTATTTGCAAAGCTTTTGAAGATCTAAAATTTGTAGGACAATGGCAGGTGGGTCTCATTCATAAGAGACATGTGATGACACAATTGACCATAGATGAAGACTATGCAAGGATTTTCTCCACAAAATACCTCACCATTGAAGGAAAAACTATGAAGTTGCTCAAGTGGTCTCCTGAATTTGATCTGAACCAAAAACCACCTACAGTACCAATATGGCTTAAGTTACCTAAGCTTAAATTGCTTCTTTTCAACCATCAGATCCTTTTTTCCATTAGAGCAATGCTTGGGAGACCCATGAAATCAGACATACCCACTTTTAATCTCACCAAGCCTTATGTTTTCAGGATCCCTGTGAAGAGAGATATCACTTTACCTGGCATTGAAGAAATTTGTCTTGGCACTGCACATAATAGGTATTGGCAACAGATTGTCATGGAACCAAGACTATACTATTGTACCCATTATAAGATGTTTGGACACACACTTGAAAATGTTTTAAGCTTCACCCTAATTTGAGACCCTAACCTCAAGTGCCTCATTTAACTACTCAAAAAGCACCTATTCCACCGGCTGATATGGTGGAAACTGCAACTAAAGAGGATATTGCCATTGTTTGTGCCCCAGAGGAGCACCCCTCACTACCTCAGCCCCCTCATTTTGTCGAAAAAGAGGTTACTCTCCTTTTAGTGCTAGATAATGCTTCATATGCTATGGAAACAATTATTGTTGATGTTGAGGGCCCTTAAACCTTGGCGGAGTGCCACGTCCAAGGTATGCAACAGGTAGAAATTGCCCCCATTGGTGATCAACTCAGTGATAAGTTTGGACAACCCTTAGAAGATGATTGGCAAGATTACAAAATCAGGAAGAAGAAAAAGGATTGAATGAACTCAGGAATTTACAGGAGGATGCTTTGCTCATTTCGGGTGGAAACCTTTATCATAGTTGGGTGCTAGACTCCCTCTTTAGTACCAGGGAGAGAGGAAAACCCACTTATCATGATTAAGCTCTCTGACAGACCATTTTATCCTTATGGGAAAATTGTCCAACTGTTTTGAGGTATACTTATACTTTTTGTTATCTTTTTGAGTCTTGTCTATCTTGTGAGTGGATTCTTAGTATCCGCTCACTAAAAAATGAATATGTATATTACTTTTA
The DNA here is from genome assembly GCF_001263595.1 of Phalaenopsis equestris. NCBI lineage: Eukaryota > Viridiplantae > Streptophyta > Magnoliopsida > Asparagales > Orchidaceae > Phalaenopsis > Phalaenopsis equestris. Next base: position 469,531 of record NW_018164985.1, on the reverse strand, counting down.
AAAAGTAAAAAAAAGATAAATATTATTTTCGTTCAATAAAAAATAATTTAACACAAAATAAATGCAATGCATTGCAAGTAAAGAACTAACAATCAAATACACCGATGATGCTAGAATGCGGCGAATGAACCAATATAAAAAAGAAGAAAGCCCTAAGAGAAATGATTTGCTTTCTTGCTTTTCTAACTGTTCTTAAATGTATAATTTACAACTTCTAATCTAGACGGGATAATGCCTCACAATGCAAGTACCAAAGCAGCACTTGAGAGCAAGCAGAGCCAAAATTAGAGAAACACGAAGCCAAAATAAAGATAAAAACTGAGCACAATGAAGCTACACAACATGATCAAGTAGCGAGCATGCAAGAATATGGCAAGTATGTACAGTGAGCTTTGGATCTAAATTGCAATCGAGTGCAGAGAGGGCCGAAGGCAAGCAAATCAATCGCAAGGCACACGTACATGTTGCATCAGGCAACTTGAATGTGAAAATCAAAATGAATTTATATTATTATTTTATAAATCAATTGTTTCTCAAGTATTCTCATTCTTCATATATTTCAAATAGTGTTTCATCACTTGGCGTGCAAAAAATTTGCCTTTCGTTCTCATGCAATGACCCACGCAATATAAATTTCATTTCAAGATATTATTGGTGTTTCAACGAGTTGCTGCCATCCAATTTTAGTGAATAGCCAACACTTGAGCAATTTTCATTAAGATAGAAGCATACCAAACCGAATTCAAGTGACAAAGCATCTGTTGTCTGAAATTTTCATCATGCAAAAATCTGGTAATGCAAGAAGCCTGTCTAAAGTATTTTTGATGTTCCAAGCATATCATGCAGTTCTTTTTAAGAATAGGCGATGTTTAAGTATTTTTAATTGTATGGGATGGATTTCAAGCCGATTTTTTGAGATAATGCATCCGCTGTCCAACGTTTTTCACTGTATTCAATCAAACTCGGTACGAGCTAGTCGAAAATATAAACATTGTCTCTAACAATTTTATGTCAATAAATTTGTCAGTTAAAGTATTTAGATCTTCTTAGTTGTAAGGCTATTCTTATTACAGGTAGCCCATTAAATCATGTAGAAGTAATTTTTTTTATTGCTGCCTAATTATGGCAAAAAATCTACTTGAATTTTTATTCCTGCCCATTTTTGGCTAATCGTCGTTACATGACGCTTTAGTTATTCCATGGAGTGAAGAGTAGCTCAAGAGAAAAAAAAATTCAATCACTCTCATTCCATGGCAGAACTTGATCGAGAGAACAAGTGTGATATCCTTCGATGTTCATCATATGCATCGCTCCTTTTCTTTTCCACTACAGTATCCGTCAGAAGCGGAGTAGCAGCAAGAACAACAACAACAAAAACTTAATCCCGCTAGAAGCGGAGCAAAAAAAAAAAGGTCAAGTCATTAAATGTGCTGATGATGTTCTGAGTACCTCCAAATCATATGCAAAATCAATGCAGAATATTGTTAAACTTCATCATCACGGTTCTCACCATCTGCAATCAAATTCTAAAATGATGACACGTCACCAACAACAACAATATGACTTTAATCTTTTTGCTCCACTGTATCCTATTGAGTGTCATATTTTCATTTAATTCTAATAAAGTAATATCATATTTTATACAACAAGCCCAAATATAAACACATCAGTAACAAACATTAGAATTCATTAAGAACCGTAAAAACCTACTGAAATAATTTATGATCAAACATACTGGTTTGGCTTGAGCTATATAGTGACATGTATCATAGTCACATTATATTTTATTAGAAGTTCTGAGGAAAAATGATTACTGCAGAAAAAAATAATTTATAGACAATCATCACGCATTAGCAACCATTGAAAAGTAATAGTTAAATATATGAAGGAATGAATGGGATTTTGATTTTGCCTCATGATAAACATAAAAAATATGAACCACTTTTGAAGTAGTGTATAAAGCTAAAAATACCTCATTGGATGGCACTTTTAAACAAGAGCGCAATGCTGGATTCTCCAATTTCTGAAGGAGCACTCCAAGAGAAGGAAAACCTGTGTTTTATTAGGTTAAGTTTAAGAATGGTTAAGACAAGTCCTCATGATTGATGTACTCATGTTTTTTCACTGTTACATTACAACAACAACAAGCCTTTATCCCACTGTATGTGGTTGGCTACATGAATCCTTCTTCTTTTCACCATTAGATTAAATGAACAAATTCCAAAAATAGATTGAAAGTTGACCTAAAGTTGTTGAAAAGTTGCTTGGTTCTCGAGGAAGGATTATGCACATATCAAATTATTCACATTAGAATTAGTATATCGTCTAGCATATCTACTAGTTGTGTCCGAGCTAATAGATGAAAATACTAAGGTTATTACCAATAAAGAACAAGCAACATCACCAAACGAACAATAAATCAAACGAGAAACTATTAAAACTACCATATCCAACACTAAGTTGAGACCGTCCTTGTAGCCTCCCTTTGATTTTGGGCATGCAGTTGTGAGTGTGCAATAGAAAAAGTTAATTACTCCTAACATTTATAACAACTATAAGAAAAGTAGAAGTTGTACTGATGGTAGTGAAAAAAGCAAAAAAATATTATTCTAAATGATTAATATAATAAGTTTGGTACTAAATGAAAGAAAATAAAATAAATAATAGCAAAGGCAAAAGATAAAAGTTTTAGTGACTTCGATCTAGTTAAATAATAGGAGGTAAGGATAATAGAAACTTTAGTTAAAATTGAATTATTAAAGAAAGCTGAAAATACTACTTTGAAAATTTATTAAAGTTCACCAATGTGATTCACAAGTTGCCAGATCAGATCTAATGACAATTGCAAAAAGATAACACAATTTAGCAAGAGGACTAAGAATTTATTATTTACATGAAAATAATATTGAATCCATTGCACATTTTGTCAAATGAATCATATTGGCATGTCCAAAACACCAACCTGGACTCATTATTTTAGTGATTGCATGAGACGATGAACACTTAAGGTCTATTTGGGGCAGCTGCAGCTTATCTAGCTTATCCAGATAAGCAGTTTATCTTGATAATCTGCAGATTAACAGCTTATCCTGATAAGCTGGTTGGCTGTTTGTTTTGTGCGTTTCAAGAATAGTTGATTCTGGATAATTGGTCATTCTGTCTCTGAATAAACTGTTTAATTGTCTAGTTTGTGAGTTTGAAAAACAGCTGATTTGCAGCTTTTTGTAAATAAAAGATCATTCTGACAGACGAGTGTTACTATTTACACTAGAACTTTAATGACTACACGGACAACAACAAATAAAGTATCCAACAATCAATATATTCTAAAATTAACTAGGCATCCTTTTGATTGTCTAGGCATGAAATAAAAATAAATTAATATGTTGAAACAAAAACAAGAATGGATGATGAGCAAAATAATAATGTTTATTCCCTAATATGTTAGTAAAAAACTTCAAAGCAAATCATAATAACAAGGGGCATTTACACACAAACCACCTAATTCTCATGTATTTACATATCTACATTTTCATATTTAACTCCAAAACTTCAGAAATTGCTACAGGTTCAAGAAACCAAATTAAGAAAATCTGCATTTCTATAAAACTAACACAAAATATAAGTTGGGAAAGATTTAAGAGGATCCACCATTGAAACTACCTCAGGCAAAGAAATCATTACTGTAGACAATTAAAAAATAAATAATTAAAAAAAATCACATAATTGCAATTACATACCCTAGGTATCTCTATCCGAATTTGGAATACATCGCATTAATAATCGCATAACATACTTTAATTTCAAACAAATTATGCAGCCTAGTTGAAACCCATCTTAACATATGAAAAATTTCTCTCCAACCAATAGCTAGATGGAAAGAAGTTCAGAAAAAAGAAGAAGAAAAAGAAAACCCAAAGGTCTATTCTCAAAGATTATTAATCGGCTTCAAAAACCTAGTCTGTGCATTACAGAAATCTCATGTGAAAGGAAACAACGGTACCTTCCTCTTAAGATTGTATCGATGCCATTCTATACGGTAATGGAGCTTCTGCTCCGCATCGTCTTCAAACTCCCTATTGTAGGCGTTGCACATCAGCCCTCCCATCTCTTCCCCTGTGAGCGGAACCCCATGGAGAATTCATGAAGAACTAAATTTCTATCCTAAGCTCTGATTTCACGCACGCTTCATCCCTGCTCTAGCTCAAGTCACACATACCTCTTTACCACGAACCAGCAGCCAAAGGCATGGCCTCTTCCATTTGATGTTGCATGGCCTCTTCCATTCGATCCAGCAGCACTATTATGCCGCGATCCCGTAGTTGTCTTCCCAGCTAGCTCTAATAGCAATCGTATCGCTAACAGGTGGATCGTGAAGGCGAGGGTTTTTGGGCGAAGTCGGGAAGAAGGGGAAGTGGGCGAGGGTTTTTTGGGCGGATCCGGGAGGAACGCAGAAAGGGTACGCGAAGTGGGCAATAGCGTAAGATGAGAAGGAAACGTCGGACCACGGGGATTCAGGCGCGGCCCACGTGTAATTGAAAAGAAAAATCAATAAGCTTGTCAGACGCTTCTTCCAAACAGAGAGGCGGTGTTTTCAAAACGCTGCCGCAGCTAATAAGCTACTCCAAACGCATCCTTAGACCAGTGCAACTAAAAAAAAGGAGCCCACAGATGCACACAAGTAATCTCAAAAAATATAAGAATAATCAAACAAATTAAATGATATAAAATGATAAAAATAATTAAAATAAAATCAAAAAAGAAAAGTAACATTAATAATTTTTAAAATAATTCCTAATGAAAAATTTTCTAATGACCCTCATATTCAAACATTTGTTGTCTCAGATGAAAAACATCATACCCAACCCGTTCTACCCCTGGATGCTCTTGCTTTTTAACACTCTATTCCAGTTGCTGGATTGGAGCATGGTACTCTAAGGTCTCATGAAATATCTCCCCATACTACTAGTACTGATCTAAATGCTCTATATCACTCATTGTTGTTCATTGCTATGGAAGAAGACTCACTTACATGCCAAGACACACGAGAATGCTCTTTTGATCCCATAAAAGATTAGTTTGTACAACAAGTAGATGCTTCCAATGTTTAACAACCTACACATGTCCGACACACTTTAGATCAATTCACTCATCAGATGAGTCAGACTTCGGATGAGGAATGACAAGTCTACTCTAGGAGGAAGATGAAATGGAAACTTATTGGATGATACATTGGTTACTAATGGCAATGGCATTCATCTTATCAATTTGTTAGTTGGCTCCTTTCCTGGAACTAGAGGCAGAGGCAGAGGCAAGGCAAAATTGAGTCGCTCTCTTGCTATTTGATACTATGTGTTTTGACACTTTTGATTTTTGGGCTCTCATGTATTTTCCAGTATTTTTTTTTGAACCATTTGCATGCGATGTTTGCCGTATGGGTAAGGTGTCACGCTTGGGCTCTCTCATACAATCAATTTGTATATTTCTTTCTTTTTAATATATTAGCCCTTGGGCTTTCTCAAAAAATAAATATATAGATAGATATATATAATAATATTAATAATAATAATAAATAAATAAATGTATGAGAATAATAATAATAATAATAATAATAATAAGTTATAAAAGAAGAAATGAATTAAATAAGAAAAATGAGAAAAAATTAATAAGTAAATAAAATAAATGAAGAAAAAAATAAAAAGGGGGAAATAGGTCAGGTCTGCCCCCTATTTTGTAATGCTCCCTCAAACACCCTAGCACAATAATAGTGATAAAAAATAAAAAGTTGAAAAAAGGGGATGATTCGACCCCTATTTTGTAACACTCTTTCAAACGCCCTAGCATAATAACAGGCACACATTAAGGGGGTTGTTCAGCCTCCATAATAATAATAATAATAATAATATATGAATACCCTTCCCCTCATTCCCACTCTCATCTCTCTCCCACACTACACTCGAAGTGGTCTTCCTTCACAAAATCTCGGAGGCTGCTCCCAATATCAGCTCCACCCCCTTTCCAAATCTCACATCTCCATCTCATGAATATTGCTCATAAATATATGAAGCAACCTCAACGCTCTACATAATCCTCATATACAACTTTCTTGACAAAATGGAGAAATTTTTTTTATCATCTTGTGTTATCTATGTTAGGAACTACCTCAATGACCATACGTGGCTTTCTCATTGTGGAGATGAAGACTACTCATATGAGCCTTTTATTAAACGACATTAACACCCATGAACGTCTTCCTTAGTATGTTAAGAATGTCCAAAAAGTGATCTAACAACCTTTCACGAGAGCTACCAAGAAGCGCAAATGCGCTCTACCGGAAAATCCCACCTAAAAAGTCAAAGAAAAACTATTTTTGGCAAAATAATGAAACAAAAATGAAGATGATGGGTGAGAATCATAAAGGTAAGACAAATTAGACAATTAATCTCCAAGTACATCAGTATATATAGGTACTTACGTAATTCTAAAAATATAAGGATATATTAATTAATTTAACTATTAGCTAAACTTATAATAACAAGCATGTTATTTGCATAATTTTGCTGTGATTCAAACAATTGTTCTGTACCCAAATTAGTCATTCCACTTAAACCTACATGCAATGGCTACTTTGAAAGGCATTGTTGTGACGAACGTCTTCCTTAGTTTGTTTCTTCCCTATCTCTTCTAAGCCTTCGGCTCGATTGCTCAGAATTGAGCGTTTACACTCGCATCCTCCTATACTCTTGATTTGCACACACGAGAGCTCCGGTCGAAGTCATGACTCAAACCCAGTAGCTAGCCATTGTTCAACTCTCAGTTCTATGGCTTTTGTTCCTCCCCAACCACCAACCGCTTCAGTTTTAAACCTTGGGAAGGCTCCTTATGTAGATATGGTTGGCTCTGTGGGACCAGATCAGACTGTCCCTCAGGTTTACAATGAATCATTTAAAGGCCAGGGAAACTGTAATCTCATCAAGAAGGCAAGTAGGAAGAGTGACAAACAAGCTCTAATTTTCTCTGATGTTGAAATTTACAACCTGGTTGATAAAATGCAAATTTACCCTCATTGGGAAGTTCCAATTGGGACATCCTAAAATGGAAATCGTTCGAAAGATTTTTGAAGATCTCAAACTATTGGGAAATTGAAAGGTTGGTCTTCTTTATGGGAGACATGTGATGATACAATTATCTAAAGTAGATGACTATGCCAAAATATTTTCCAAGAAGTATATGACAAATGATGGGAAAAATATGAAATTGCTCAAGTGGTCTCCTGAATATGAACCTAGCCAAGGAAAAATATGAAATTGCTAAAGTAGATGACTATGATACAAACAACCCCTTATAGTTCCAATCTGGTTTAAACTATCTGGCCTAAAGTTGCACTACTTTAATCACCAAGTCCTCTATTCTATTGGAGTTGCACTAGAGAGACCTAGGAAATTGGACAAACCCACCTTAAATCTATCTAGGCATTCGGTTGCAAAGATTCTTGTTGAAAGGGATATCACTCTTCCTGATGTGAAAGAAATATGTATTGGTACTGCCCACAATGAGTATTGGCAGCCAATTGTGGCAGAACGAAGACTCTACTACTCTAAACATTGTAAATGGTTTGGGCACACACCTGTCAAATGCTTCAAGCTTCATCCGATCAATCCGATCAAGTTATTTAAGCGTAATTTAAGGGTTTGGATGGAAAATCAATGGTCAAATGAATTCCAAATCAGAAAATTTTATCGTCGGACCAAGCTTCTCATCGAGCTAAATCCAACGAGCCCAATATCACTTAATTATGACATCATTAAGGAACTCAAATACTTATAAAACATCATCCAAACAATAGGATCATTTTGGGCCGTCCGATGTAGTAGTCAATATTCATGCAATTACAGAGGATGCAACTCACAAATTCTATAAATAGACCTACAATACCTTCATAAATGGGGACTTGGGACCTGGGCAAGGAGGAGAAAGTTGAAAGAGCTGCAAGCTCTTAAGAGCTCTGCCACCACCGGACCACCAAAATAAAGCAACCGCTATCGAACTGTCGTCACAACAGGACCACTGTCATAGGTTTCTGATCATTGTGAACCATTTGATGCCATTGGACCATTGCTACTCGGACACCGCCATCGAGCTAATGACATCGTCGAACAACAGCCATTGCCTCCCGACCACCACCATTATTGGACCACCATCGCTACTTCAAGCCATCGCTAGACCGCCACCGTCGAGTCGCCGTCATCGCCATTTGGCCACCCCATCGTCAGACCACCGTCGCTTGACCACCACTACCTGACAACAGTCGTGGAGCCGCTGTCATAGCCGAACCACCATTGCCGCTTTTCAGCCACTATCAAAGACACTAACAACAGATTTTCTGGCAGATGACTCCTACCATTGGTTTTTCTTCATAGCATTTGGACCATCACTTTCTCCGAATTTTATGCCACTTCCCTACCGAAAGTCACATCCCACTTATATAACATTACTTTCTGCTATCCAAGGACCAACAAAGGCATAATAAAATCATTTCAACTGGACCAACCACTTGGTTTTCGCCTCTTTGGATTTTTCACAAAAAAATCATGTTGTCTTCTCTGTTATTTTTTTTACTTGTGTTAAATCTTCGTAAAACACCACGATGTTAATATATCACTCTAGTGCCGCAAATTTATATGCAAGAATAGTTTGGTGTTGTCTATGAGAAAGATAGCCCACCATCGAAAAACTTAGAAAATATTGGAATGGCCAACAGCGCAATATCGGTAACAGAGCATCTCGTTCTAACACCCACCACTCAAGAGGACAATCACGAAGCAGAAGACATCAAGCATCTACCTTTTCCCTCCACAACAGGCGTTACCCTTTTGAAGAAGGTGCCACAGGCTCATCATTGAAAGACAAAGGGAGTAGAATAGACGAGCCTTAACATGAGATTCTCTACTCCTATGTGAGGGTCGATAGCTGATGCACGTACAGCCAGATAGGGTGTACTTGCCACAAGGTCAACAACCTGTAAAGAATCCCTCGCTCGAGAATACTTGTATTGGGCCCCCTCCTCGTTATGATGGAATTCCACCTCCAGCAGGCCAAGATGCCGATCTTCTCCATACTGCAATTCCTGCTCATTGATCCCATGCAACAAGGCCAATCGGCAATCCTCCGACACTCATAGGAAACTTAGCTCAACCACGACTTATTGACACTCCTGATGATGTAATTCATGAATAGTTGCGATGTTTTGTTCGAGAAGAGTTCCCTCTAAAAAATATGGACAATTTCCCCACTCGTCACAATTTTTAAGAGACTTCACCCTTGGTCGAGATTGTTCTCCAATACAACCTCAAGTTTCGAATATCCACTCCTATGATGGAGTAACTGACCCTTATGAATGCGTCGACCATTGCCAAGCCATCATACACATCCAATGAGCTTCTAATGCGCTTATTTGTCAAATTTTTCTAGCCACTTTCAAGGGCCAAATTCACAAGTGGTTATACTACCTTCCGGGAGGGACTCTCCACACCTTCAATGAACTTGTTAGACTATTTGTGGACCAATTTATAACAAACCGAATGATTGTTAAAGACTAATCTCATCTTTTAGTAATTCGTCGGCATGAATGAGAATCACTTAAGAAATAATTTCGAAAATTTTCCATTAACACTCGTCAAATTCCAAAGATAAATCATGAATTACTGAAGGAGATTTTTACTGGAGGTCTTCAATCGGTACCTTCTCATCCCTAATGTGGGAGATAGTTTGTTTTTATGCTGACCAAATTGCAGACAAGCCTATCAATACGCACAGGGAGCAAATCGAGTGATTCATGAGTAAGCATAAGAATAAACCCAGTAATGTTGGCCAAGCCTTGCAACTAAAGAAGTTCGAGCATGAGAGCTGCAAACTTCCCCATCGATGTCCAAACCAGCGACGTGAGCCTCAACTAGAGAAAGAATACACAACAAAATCCTGAGCATAATGCATGTCAACATCCAATATATGATTGTGGTTAGATGATTCCTTTGTCTTCCTCTTGGATATTAAATTAATGAGAACAAATTTAAGAGTGGTGGGCAACCTACTAATACCATAAAAGGTCACTCATGTCAACATCTTAGACATGATTGCATTTAAACCAATCCTCTGCATACAAGATAAAATTATTAGCAATCATCTCTCTCAAGTTTCCTCACAATTACAGCAAATTCTATCAAAATATTTTAAGCTCAACAAAAAATCCCTAGCTGACTTTTACCCCTTGGACGAGAAGTAGTCATGACCTCAAAAGGTAGTAAAGGTCTAAATACATATCAACTTACCTTTGATTTGGGATCCACGCGACAATAGTCCTTTCTCAATCAGGGTATAATCCCAAGAGGATTCAATTGGATCTCATTCATGAATATTAGAATCGTCAATGAACACTTCGACAAACAACCTTAGAAAGGTAAAAAAATTTTCATGGATTTACTTTGATCTTTTACACAGGCTAATGCTCTTTGAACCTGTTGAATATAGACATCAATACTAAAGGGTAATAGTGCATTCAACTCTTCATAAACAAGTTTAAAGTGCATATGATAAGTGTTAAGTGACTGGTCTAATTGTTCAGCTCAATAGAACTCCATTCATAAATCAAAAATTCAAGAAATATTTTCTCTTTCAGAAAATACAAATGACAACTACTCAATCACATCTTTAATACAGTCCAATAAAAAACATAACTAAATTGATCACGTTCAATAGAATTATCTACTTGTATCAAGAGGTGGGCATCAATTTTCATCCACAGAACAATTTAGATAAGTCTCAGTAGACAGAATATCAATGAGGAGGCTTACTTGAGAAATACTTCTCAAATAGAGTCATAGTTTTATTCCAATAAAAATAATTGAAGTCATTTAATTTTTTATCAGTAATTCTAGCTATTGATGAAACCAAACTTGTCACAACATGTTTTTATTTACCAGCCATGATTATCACCAATATTAAAAGAGATTGAACCAACTAATCCCAAATGATGTTTGATGAAATGAAAGATAGAAGAAACTAAACTTGCATACTATTAATTCCATCATCTGTAAATGGCAAAAGCCAATAAGTTGAACCGCTTCAAGGAGGACTCCTCAACGCGACGACACGAATGAGTTGAAGGACAAGTCAAATGCAAGCAAAAAAAGATTTCGAGTTGTAGGAGACAAACGACTCGACGAACAATCAACGATCGCCGAAGACAAACAAAAGCGACAAACAAAGCTAAAGGAGATGACCACTCACGATGAAGACCACGCTCGAGTTGTGATAGATGTCATAGGATGAAGTCGAACCATCTCTTGGAATATGATGAACAACGGAGTCCACTGAGGAACAATGCAAACACAATGAATACTCATTATTCGTCGAATTGTTTGTCTTTGATGCACACACAAATGATTCGAATGACACGGACGAAGCCGCACTTACATGCGGACTAAGGAGCAGACTATAGGAGACGAGACGTGCGTGGCTCAGATACCATTTATATGGAAACAATTTTATCTTATTATTCAATTAAAAAAAATATGTTACATATTTATCTACAATCCAATCTCTGTAGTTTATGAATATCTCTAATAGAGGGAATATCCCGCAATTAGATCTCCTCTAATTAGGTTACCTAATTAGGAAAATACATTTATTAGAATTCCTATAATCAAGCTACCTATTATAATCAAGCTCTCCAATATACAATTATTAGATATATTATTTTCCATAACAGTTAAAACTTTTTTTTTCTTGGTTATTCTTGGAAGAGTACTCATCCACAGTTTCTTAGGTGATAAGTGTGAATTAAAGATTGGTCAATTCCCATATTTATGTCAAGTTACTGACCTTCTCTGACAAAACTCTCGACGTTGTAAAGTACTCAACGTCTTCTGGTAATCAATCTCAAGAATAAAAAGAGTAGTGTCCTGGATATCATAAATGGCCATGAGAAGAAGTAGAAATTTCATTCTCACGGAAACATCAAACAAAAGGTTACAAGCATGTGAATCATTTACCTATTTTTGGGTATTTCAGAATTTTTAAATCACTGCTATTTTTCCAAAAGTGAATTTGGGTTTCATAGAAAAGAGAGTTTTGCAGAAGTGGATTCAAGCAACATGCAATTTGTTTATTCATTATCTAAGCCTCAGAGAAGCGTAATATACCCTGAAGTTCAGGTTGAATATGCAAAACTTCTAGCATTTAATCTCAGAACAAAAATTGAAGTCAAATATGCTAAACTGGGTAAATAACTCACCAGTATACTTTCCATTTCTTTCGTAGTCGTTTAAGAAATGTGAAACAACGGTGGTGGGAATCACATATCCAATATTTTCAGCATCTTCAGATCTGTATACCTAAGTCATAAATATCTTGTGAGAGAATAAATGATAGGTGAGTAAAACAGCAAAATTCCGTCTAAAGTTAAAGTTTGAGAAAAAACATAACATAAAATTTTATTAGCAGAAAGTTAAAACAATATAACGAACTCATTTAACCAGATTTAGGGGATAAACAAAATATAAATAACCATAAAAGAACAGTGTTGAGCAAAGATCCATTGGTCCAAAAAGCGAAAAGAGTTATAAGGAATAATCATGTCGAATAAAGCAAATAAAGCAGAAAGAAAATGACAATATGGGACCAAACAGAAAAAAATTATAAAAGTATTTGGCCATAGAACAGAAGAAACAATAAGATTAAGAATTTAAACTAAGCATCAAAACCCGGCCTTTGGGCTTAGAATTTCCAAAGGTAATGGACTGTGAAATTAAAAGTTTTTAATTTTTATATTCTCCCTAATATAATTCATCATAAAAAAAAATAATCGAAAGAGTCACTACAAAACAACAACAACAACAACAAGCCTACATGAATCCTTCTTCTCCTTTGCGTCCTATTGAGTTTCATATTTTCATTTAATTCTAATAAATTAAGATAATTTTTATGCAATACCCCAAGTCTTGCAAGGTTTACCTCTACCTTTATTAACATAAGTCAAATCTAAAACATCTACTCTCCTAACCGGATCAACAGATGGTCAACGTTTAATGTGACCAAACCATCTAAGACGATTCTCTCTAATTTTATCCACCATTGGAGCTAAACCAACTCTATAACAGATATATTCATTCCACATTTTGTCTCTGAGTGTAAAGCCCTCATCCACCTAATCATTCTCATCTCAGCAAGACTTAACTTTGTTTTGTGCTTCTATTTTAAAGGCCAACATTCTGCGCTATAAAGCATTGCAGGTAGCACCACCATCTTATAAAATGTCTTTTTCTGTCCAAGCGGTACTTTTCTATCACACAATAGACGAGATGCATACCTACACATCAATCAACCAACTCGGATTCTACCAATAATATCCCCATCTATATCACCATCACATTGAATAATAGACCCGAGATATCAAAAGCGTTCACACCTTTTAATAATTTGATCATCCATAGTTACAGCTTTGCCACTAAAGCTACTACTACTAAAATTACATTCTATATATTCAGTTTTAGTAATACTCAAACGAAGGTGTTTGGCCTCAAATGTAGACCTCCATAATTCAAGTTTTTCCTAAATTTCGTCTCTAATTTTATCCACAAGAAGAATATTATCCGCAAAAAGCATATACCAAAGTACATCCTCCTGTAAATGTCCCATAAGAGCATCCATAACTAAAGCAACAAGATATGGGCTTAAAGCCGATCCCTGATGTCATCCAACAGATATAAGAAAATATTAGGTCAATCCTCCTATTTGAACACAACAACTCTAGCATACATTTCTTTAATGACTTGAACATAAGTCATATCAACACATTTTTTTCTCTAGAACTCTCCAAATGATTTCACTTGGAATCTTATAGTAAGCTTTTTTCTAAATCAATAAAAATTATACGTAGATCTTCCTTATTCTCTCTGCACTTCTCGAACAAATGTCTTAATAAATGTATAGCATCCATAGTAGACCTACTAGGTATAAATCCAAACAGATTATGAGAAATCACTGTAATGCTGTGGTAACTTATGTTCAATTGCCCCTTCACATAATTTTAACGTATGACATATCAACTTAGTTCCTCTATAATTTGCACACTCTAGTGCACCCTTTTATTCTTAAAATTGGGAGCAAAATACTCTTCCTCCACTCGTCAAGCATCTTCTTAGTTTTTAAAATAATATTAAAGAGGTAGTAAGCTAATAAACTCCCAAATCTCCCAAAGATTTCCACACTTCAATTAAGATATCATCAAGTCCCACTGATTGTCCACCCTTGGTTTTCTTTAAAGCCTCCACAACATCTATTTTGATAATGCGACGATAAAAATAAATTATTTTATTATTATTAATGATATTAAGATCATTAAGGTCTATCATATTTTCAGAAGCTTCATTGAAAAGTTTATCAAAATAGTTCATTCACCTATGTTGAATATCTTTTCTAAGAAACATTTTTTTTTTTTTATCTTTAATACATTTTACTTGAGTTAAATGTTTACTTTTTGTCTTTGTTTGACTAGTTTATACATATATTATTCACCCGTTTTAATATCTAATATATTATAACGATTATAAAAACAGAATTTTTAGCGGCACAAATTGCTCTCTTAGGTCCTGATTTGGGTCAGCTTTTTTGGCACAGTGCATCTTGAAAAAGAGGTTTCATCCATTTGGAAATAGCGGTGTTGTGGCGCAGTGTTGTGACTTTCCTAAATAATCTATGTTAAAACATAGCGGCGGATTTGGCCCTGCGACACGAATTTCTTCCCTTACATATTACTCTAGCATCTCTCGCATTTCTTCTGTCTCTCTCAACCCCGTGGCTCCGTCTCTCACGTTTCTTCTGCCCTAACTATAACGATCGCTCTCGCAAAGTTCTTACCCTGCTGCCTAAGCATATCTCTCGCGCCTCCCTTGCACCTCTCAAGCGTCTCTCTTCAGTGGCAACATGCCTTTTTCTCCTCTCTTTTCCCTCGATCTCTAGTTATTGTGCATTGGATGAAATTTCTGTGCTCATTTTCAATGGAATGACTTTCTCATTTGGGTAAGTAGAGTTTTGTGAGAATTTTGTGGAATCGATCCCGAGCTTTCTCATTTTGTGGATTTCTCATTTTCATCTCTAGTTATTGTGAGAATTTTGTGGATATTATGAGCTCTGCAATTTGAAGGGTTCTGTAAAATAGTATTTTTGGTGCCCTACATATAGATAGCATTGTTTCAGGTGCCATGTATTTCATTGCATTGAAAAATGGATGAAAAAAGTAGCTTGATTTGTAGATAGCACTGTCTCGGCACCCTTTATGTCACTGCCTCATTTGAAAAATATGGATTGGAAATAGCTTTTTCCGGGTGCCCTTTATGTAGATAGCATTGTTTCGGGTGCCCTATACTTAACCAGTGAGAATTTGAAAAATATGGGTTCCCTTTAAGTAATTGCCTCAATGAAAGAGGGTGTTTGATTTGTAAATAGCAATCTTTCGAGTGCCTATATGTAATTGCCTCAAATGAAAAAATATGGGACGAAGTTCTACCATTATCTTTGATGTTTGTGTGAGAATTTGAAAAATGGATGAAACAGGGTGTTGATTTTGGTTGTAGGTTGTGAGGAGGTGGTGTTGTGTTGTGGGAAAAGGTGATGTGGAGTTGGTGGAGTGGTGTGGTGTGCGATTGATGTTGGTGATTGGTAGCGTTGGATGGTTGGTGTGTGGTTTGGAGAAGGTGGTGTGGTGTGGTGTTGGTTATGAGGTAGTGCGATCGTGGTTGGTCTGTGGAGGAGTGTGGTTGGTGTGAGAAGGAGTTGTCTGAGTTGAGGTGTTGGTGTCTGGAGGTGTTGATGAAAGTGTTGGTGTTTATGTAGTGTCTGTATGGTGGTGTGTGGAAGTGGTGGTGTCTGTGTGGAGGTGTTAGAGTATGGTTGTAGAGGTAGAGGTTAGTATATGGTTGTGTTTTTGTGAAGTGTTGGTGTGTGAAGGTGGTGGTATGGTTGATGTGTTGGTGTCTTGATGTTCTGGTGTGTGGAGGTGTTGGTATGGAGGTGTTGGTGTCTGAGTGGTGTCTGTGTGGAGGTGGCGGAGCCTGGTTGTGGGGTGTGTGGTTGGGTTTGTGTGGAGGTGCTAGTGGTGGTAATGTCTTCATGTGGTGGTCTGTAGAAGTGTTGGTGTGGACGTAGTGGTGTCTGCGTGGAGATGGTGGTGTCTGCGTGGAGGTGGTGGTGTCTGCGTGGAGACCAATACAATGGTTAAGACAAAAAAGTTCATGTTAGTAATACATGTTAGTTCATGGAGGTGGTGGTGTCTGCGTGGTAATGTCTAAGTAGTTTTTTCATGTTAGTAATATAATGGTTAAGACAAAAAAGGTCAGTTCATCTGCAATGTGGGATAAAGAGACCAATATAATATTTTGCGACATTTGCCTTTAAGAGGTTGATATGAGAAATAAGTCGACAACTTATTTCAACAAGGAAGGCTGATAAAATATTAATTAGAAAATTCAAGAAAATTACGGGCAGAGAGTATGATATGATACAGTTTAAAAACAAGTGAGATCAGTCAAAAAAGAATTGAAAATTGTAGAAGAAATTGAAGTGAGAATCAACGGGTTTAGGGTGGAATCCTGTAAAACGAACGATTGATACTTCCGAGGAGTGGTAGGCTGAGAGACTAGCGGTGAGCATTTTTGAAATGTCCCTTATTTTTGCCTTAATTTATTTTTAAATTGAACTACATATTATATGAATTTGTAGGTGGTGTCTACTGCATAAAAATTTATATAGTGGAATCAATCCTTAATTGGAGGAGAAGATGGATCGTATGTTTAGATGTGTCATGGCAACGGGCAACATGACATGTGCCCCCGATGACAAAGAGACATTTTTTTAATTAGATTCTTGTGTGAAATTTCTATTTTTTATGGTTTTTCAAGGGGCTTTGAATATTTATTTTGCTTTGAACATGTCACTTTACTTAAGAGTTTTTCATTCCTCGTTATGTTTTCAATTTACTTCTGTAATGTTATTTGTTTGTGTTGGTTATATTCATAATATTATATGATTGTAGTTAATTCATTAATGCTTATATGTTAGTCACTTCAATATCAAAATATATGGATGCAACAAGAGAATGACGCAAAAAGAGAGTTGCAGTCGTCGTATACTTGATGTATGAATAATATAACTCGTATATAAAGCGCTTTCTTTGCATGACATTCTCATATGAGTTAGGGAGTTGTTTGCAGGCCACCAACGAGATTTAACAATATGTTCTGCATGACACGGGTTGTATTCACCTATTTGTTGGAGGAACAACACAGAAATTTTAGACTTCATGACTCATCAAGAACGACTTCTTGAGAAGTGTTCGCAATAACTCTCCATATTTTATCGCAGAATGAATCAATGCAAAAGTTTAAGAAGCAATTTTAACACACCTCTGAAACAATTTGCAAATACTTCTCGGTAGGGTTGAATGCACTTGTCATTTTTTTTGACAAGCCATAAAACCAACAGATCCTACAATCAAACGGACCACCACAGATATTTCACACGATGTGCGGTATATGACATACTATAAGGTAAGCTCTCTTATTTATTACATTCAATTTTCATATGAGTATCGTAATTACGTTAAGCCTTCGTTGTTATTCTAAAACTGTGTTGGAGCAATCAATGAAACACAGGTTGATGCCATGTTCCAAATAATAAGATCGCATTCATCGGTCATTGTGGGTCCCTAACTCAGAATGTCATGGAGGTATAAGACTTCAACATATGCTTCACTTTTGTCATAAACAGTTGGGAGGGTAGTGCACATGACAATCAAATTTTCAAATCTGCAACATAGAATAATAAATACAACTTCCCACATCAACCCACAGATTCGCTTGATACTGAGCTACTCTCCTAAATATTTTTTTCCTTCAACCCTAATCATTCAATCCACATCATGTAAATATTAGTTGGTCGATGTTGGGTATCCGTTGCAGTGAGGGTATCTCAAGCTCTATCCTGATACAAGATACCACATACATGATTTTGAGCGAGCCAGCAATGTCGTGCGGGGCAAGAAAGAAATGTTCAACAAAAGACATTAATCTTTACTTGGTGTTATTGAGAGGACTTTTGGTACTTAAAAGAAGAAATGTGATATATTTCGCAAACTATCATCTTACACATTTCCCAAATAGGTGCAGATTGAGATTGCCATGATGCATCTTCACAATTATATTCGACAGCATCCTTCCCGCAATGACATCGCTTCCGTAGGACGGACAATGATTAAGAACATGTCCCTGCAAAGGCATGTGGTACCGTCTAGGACAGTCTTTGTCATAAGCCAAAAATGATGTTACTGAAACTTATACTAAATACGTGGAAGGTGAAAGCAAGATGACAGAATTGAGAGTAAGAATTACGGATACGATAGTTGGAGGGTGATTAGAGTTTTTATCATATTATTAATTGTAATAGTTGTTGGAAAAATTCATTATTTGTTGTATCAGTATTTTAAACAGTTCATGTTTATTTCTGTTTCTTGTGTATTTGATATTGATTGTTTTGATTTTTTACACAATTTAGAAGTGTTTTTCTCCTTTTGCATTATTTTGATAGATTTTGAAGGTCTATGACGAGACTTTTGACCTTAGGTGTTCTTTTGAATGGTCTATTTGTCGTTATTATTTGGTGTCACATGTGAAATCCTAATAAAAACAGCTAAGTTCATCTCTTTTTTTCGGTGTTACAGTTTTTGAGGTTTTATCTGGATTTTTTTTTTTTGTGATAAGCATGTGTGGCACACAGAAGTTTGGTATTATATGGGTTAAAGGTAACCAAAAACCCTTTTTATAAGGTCTGATATCTTTTATAGTGACAGATTCGTTGGTTTATATATTAAGTTCTCTAAGGCCTCGCAGCTGCATAAAACTATAATTAACTATTTTTGTTATCAATTTTTACTTGTGTTAGGTTTAATGGGATATTTTTAAGGGATTCAAGAAAAAATGAGATCGAAGATTTATGATACCTCCCAAGGATTGCACTGCTACTATGGACTTCAAAGTTTTCTGCTAACTTCACATCAACCACATAGTTAGAAAAGACAGTTTTAGAGGTGCCCACAGAGAATCACGGAGTATTGTGTTTATTTTCGGTGGTCGAATAGACTAAAAGATTCCACGATTGAGAGTAATTGGATATGAAGAGTATCCCTGAAGAGCAGAGCGGTTAGCTCGTGACATGTTAGGTGCATTTTAAAAATAATATAATCATATTATTAATTGTTGTTTTAATAGTTTTTTTTCTTAATTTTAGTAATTATGTTACTCACTGTTAAGTGAAGTGTCTATCTTTATTTTATAATATTCTGCACTGAAGTTTTGCTTTCAAAATATAAAATGTATTGGTATGAAAAGTTTTGTTGCAAACAACATTACTATACAGGGGCAGAATGGTCACTTGTTCAGAAATAACTGCAACAAAGTTATTTTCAAACTGCAAAAAACAAAAAAACCAGCTTATCTACAACAACTTCTGTTCAGCAACTTCATGTAGTAGCTGTTGCGCAACAGCCTACTATTAAGTTTCAGCTGCCACAAAGGGGCCAATAGACTCCCTACGAGTCACCCTATATTCTTCTCAATTCTGTAAACTTTTACATTTAAATTAATTTTTATAACACAACTTATATTTTATTTTTTCTTGTTCAAACAACTAATTTTTATAACAAAACTAATTTATATAGCACCCTCATATGAGACTTGTCATCAAATCTTCTTCTAAAAATACTTGTCTTTTGTTCACACTCGCCAACTAAACCACACAAAACTTAACTCAAAATCCATTAAATGTATCTTTCTTAAGCCTGTTGTTATTCCCCTAATACAAAAAATATATTATAATTCCATGAATGTAATCTTCGATAAAAACCCACTGTACTGCCTCAAATATGATATTTAAAGGAAGAGTCTGGGTTAATATCAGACTCTGGACACTACTCTGGATTGCTCATACTAATCAAGCGTCATCCCAACCTATTCTATTTCACTACACTACTTCGGGATACTCATATTGATCTAGAGTCATCACAATCTATTCTCCTTCCTTCTACCATCATGTCTCCCAAGTTCTACCAGGTAAGATCATTCAATCTGAGATTGACAACAATGAACTTCGTGTGTATGCTAGGAGAAAGAAATTTGTCAAGCAGAATAAAGATCATATGCAACCACAATATTGTTCAGAACCAAATTTGGATTGACACATCTCAAAAATTACAAGAGAGGTTGAATCCAACAAAGAAAATAAGGAAAGTTGTAAAAATTATCATATCAAAGATTATGTTGCCTATGGAAAGAAATCAACTTACAAAGCTTTTGTATCTAATCTTGATAGAGTTCAGATTGCCAAGTCTATTCATGAAGCACTTCAAATTCCAAAATGAAAAAATTGTTGAAGAGGAAATCCAAACACTTGATCTAAATGTCACATAATCTATAAAAAGTTTTCTCTAGATAAAAGATCCACCGGGTAAAAACGAGTGTTCAATATCAAGCATAAAGCAAATGGGAGCATTAAGAGGTTCAAGGCTATATTGGTAATCGGTTCTTCTAACAATGGTTGTGAACAAAGAATGAGAAATACATCAACTTGATATCATGAATGTGTTTTTGAATGGAAACCTTGAATAAGTGAATATGGAAATATCACCAGGACTAGAAAATGACTCAAATAAATATCTGATTTGTAAATTAAGAAAGTCACTTTATGGTCTCAAACAATCTCCAAGAGCTTGGTCTGACAAGTTTGCCAAGACTATGAAATCTAATAAATAACTCTAATGTCAAGCGAATTATATATATATATTATAAAACATACATAGAGAGGTAAGATGGGTATACTTATAATCTATGTAGATCAGGTGATGATGAAAAGGAGATTGGGAATATTAAGGAGGTCCTTGCCACTAAATTTTAAATTAAGAATCTATGAGTGATGAGATACTTTCTGAACAAATAAGTAGTAAAGTCTAAGATGGGTATTGTGAAATCCCAAAGAAAGTACATCCAAGACCTACAAAAAGAAACAAGATTGTTGAGATGTAAACCTGTTGAGACTCTATGGATTTCAATAATAAATTACATTGATGGGGAGAAATGACACTAGTGAAAAAAAAAAGTAGATACTAATATATATATTGGTGCGTAAACTTATCTATCTGTCACATACTAGATCTATTATCACTTACTCTGTCGGCATTGTAAGTCTAAAAATGAATAGTCTGAATGAAAAATATTTAGAGATGATTTATAGAATACTGAGATTTCTTAAGAAGACCCTTGACTGTTTAAGAAATCAAACAAAAGGGATGTAGGGTTTTACATCGAAGCTAGTGGTCGGAAAAGTCAAGGACATAAGGTTCATTTCTAGGTATTGCTCTTATGTCTAGGGAAATCTCGTCGCCTTTAAGAGCAAGAAGCAAACAGTGGTTTCTAGAAGTAGTGAAGAATCTACGTACCGGGCACTTTCTTTGGGAATTTAAGAAGGATGTGCATCGAAAAGTTACTATGTGAGTTGGGATACCCTGCGGTCAATCCCATAAAGATGTTTGGTGATATCAAAGCCGCTAATAATATCGCAAAGAATTAAGTGCATCATGACAGGACTAAGCACATTGAGATTGATTGGCATTTTATCTTTGAAAAGGTTAATGGAGTCAGTATTCACTTAATCTACAGTCTGACCCATCTTCAAGTTGTTCATGTTTTCATTAAACCTTTATCTCTAAGTAGCTTCATTGATTTAAGTATCAAGTTGCATATTCACAACAGTTATGACCCAACTAGAGGGGATGTGTGGAATTCTAGTTACTATTTTAGGGTTATTATGCCATATTCTTTTCTTTCTTGAGTTATTTTATCTTAGGTAAGTTGTAATTGTTGCAATTTTGTCCTAGTCGTTCCTTATTTAAGGAAAAGAGTTGCAATTTGAGTATTGAATAACTAAGAAAATACGATTTCTCCACTTTCCTTTAGTTATATTATGCGTGTTCGGTTAAAGGAATTATGACATAAGTAGTAGAAATGTTGAAAACATTGAAATGAGTACCCTTTAGTTATATTATGTGTTCAATTAAAGGAATTATGACCTAAATAGTAGAAATGTTGAAAACACTAAAATGAGTACCCTTAATTTTAATCTACGATAATATATGCTACTTCTAAACAAATTACATTGGTAGCTTTTGATACATTTTAAATTCAATTACACAATTTTGTTCAAAATTTTATACTCTTTTATATATTCTTTATATTGTTGTGAACACTAGTTACTATTACACATTATTTAAATGTTCAATTGAACGAGATGAACATTAGAATAATATGAGTTATATAGATTATTTGTATGTGCATGTTGAAAATGATGAAATTCATATTCTCATATAATTAACTAGGGACCCTAAGAAACATGTGCATATATATTAAAAAATAAATATTGATATCAAATTATTTTAATTGACACAACTTAGACAGTGCTCGGATGTATATAATAAAACTATATACTACAATATAATTAAATGTTATGGACCTTATTAAATGATCATATTTGATTAACAAACATTTTTTATCGTATAATGATTTACTTTTACCAATGAACATACATATTACATTCTCATTTGTTATATTAATATAATTTAGAATTAAATGTATTCACTAGTCGTTAATAGCTCACCATTATTTTAATTTAACATTTGTCAATTTTAAGCTTCTGATGAGAAGATGAGCACTACAGAAAAAAATGTGTATAGAACGTAGGGAACATAAAAATAAATTTATAAATGTTTTATTTTTTTATGTAGTGGCTATTTTAATTATTTTTTGATGACTATATATTATTGATAGAAAATAATAATATATACTTTTCTTTATTTTGCATCCTGCTGTCCCACATTGAAATTTGAAAATTCTAAGCCCCTGAGCCTGGTTGGGAAAAATAGCTTGTTAGAATAAGACTTTACTTACTGAAACAAAACCTGAGACCAGACATTGGTCTTTTAAAAACAAATCGAAATTGATGCATGCAAACATGATCAGAGAAGTTAAGTGTCATGAGTGGAAATCTCTGGTTCATCGAAATATCCACATTTAGCATAAACATGAAAATAGGGAAATTGCGTATTTCAAGTGAGAAATGCACGGATACTTGTAATGATAATTTTAGCAATTTATTAATGAAATTGGCAAAATTGCCCATACACTGGCCAAAACTTAATAATTTAAAAACCTAACATCCAGCCCCAAAAAACAAACCATCGATAATTAAGAATTTAAAGAAATTGAAAAATGATAAATGAAATTTTAATGTGCTCTACAAGGTTTGGACGGCCGTACTGCTTGTAGATATAGTTGGTTTTAGTTTAATAAATAGCTAACTTTTAGGTGCAACCAAAAACTCTGGACCATCTACCGCCAGGGCCAATGTTGAGCATAACAAAATCTTTCTAGCATATATGTCTTATAGGGTAGTCATTCTCCAGGCACTCAAGAATTCTAGAAATAATAAAGTTGGCTGATGCACTTCATAAATAATGGTCAAACAACTAGGCTACCATCTAATTAAATATGCCATTTCTTTACTTAGAAGGTTCGCCCAAATGTTCATCCCAAAATAAGTGTAAGAAAAAAGGGGCATTTACTTACATAGCACACAATTCTGATGTTTTTACATATCACACCAAAGATATCATATTTACACACATAAAACTCAATTATTTAATATTACATCAAAAATAGCACAATTAAAACTTTTTAAAAGTCAAATTCACCTTTCATGCATAGGTTTAAAGCACCAAAGTGCTAAATAAGTAAATATAGAAGTGTAGGTGCAAGATATGTAAATAAATAACAATTGTGTGCGGAGTATATAAATTCGAAACACCCCCCCATAAATTCGAAACACCCCCAGAAATAACAATTTATCGGCTATCCAAGGCTAGTAGATAAAAAATCTACCTGAAAGGCAACTCCAATACATTCTCCCTGATCATTAAAGGCAGGACCACCGCTGTTTCCTGAAACAAGAGGTGCATTGCACTGGATGTGTTGCATTATGCAGATGTTGGATAGAATGTAAAAGATTTAGAAACTGTAAGAGCTGTGGCATTCAAACAGCCCAAGATTTAGTGAAAAATTATAACCTATAATTTAGGAAGTAAACTGACCCGGATTAATAGCAGCATCAATTTGAATGCCAAGCAAATCAGATGCACCATGGGCATATGATGTAACCTGGTATTCAAACAAAACCATAACAGTCATAGATAGAATCTTCTCTTACTGCAATCATTAATCTGGAATATCATGTCATGAAATCTAAAAGCCATTTCTAAAACCAGACCGAATACAGGCACGTAAAATGAAACTTATAAACAAACCATAAGATTGAACACATGCACGCAACTCCAAAATTACATGATAAAACGTCACAATAACACACCAAATGTTCAGAATAATTGAAGGTTCGCCCCAAGTATTATTAATGGAAATGAATAAAGCCAACTCCAAATGTTAAGAATAAGACTAATGAAAATGATAGCCACCATCATCATCATCAATAACATCATCCCCACTAATTAGGGTTTAGTAAATGAATCCACCCACCCAAATTTGAGCACAGATGTGAAACAGTTTTTTTTCCTGAAAAAAATTTAGCGGCGACGCGATTTCGTGGCGACGCGAAGATGTTAGCGGGCAACCCCTGGTGAGATCTTTCTGGTTTTTTGTTTTAGGTTTTCCCCTTGCTCTCGGTTTTCTTCTCTCGTCTTCTTCCTCACACTACGGTCATGGATAAAACTTACGCTAGGGTCACTGCGGGTATTTCTTCTTCTGGGTCTCCAAAGTTTGCCTTCCCTTCTTCTCTTCCCTTCTTCTTACCATGATTCGCTTGCTATTGGGGGTGATAGTAGTTTCATTAAACCTCAAGGTCGTAAGGGCGGTAAAAACGTGTTTTTTCTCTCCGATTCTGAAAAACTCTATCCTCGCCACTGCTTGTTCTTTTCATTTGATTGGTAAATTCCTCTATGGTCTGCCGAAATATGATTTTCTGTTGAAGAATTTTGAGTTGTTAAAATTTTCGGCAGGTTGGAAGATCGGGGCCTTGGATAGCCGACATATTTTGATACAACTTTCCAATGAAGACGATTATGCAAAGCTTTTCGCCCGTAGAACTGTTCACTTTGGTGATGTTTGGATGAAGGTCCTCAAATGGACAACTGACTTTGACCCCAAAACCGAGCTCCTTGTTATCCCTATCTGGCTTAAACTCCCTGGTCTGAAAGCGCATTTGTTTAATCACGAAATTTTATTTTCAATTGTTGTCATGTACGGGAAACCTCTAATGCTTAATGCTCATACCTTCAATCTCACAAGGCCCTCGGTTGCTAGAATATTAATTGAGAGAGATATCACCTTACCTCCACCGGAAGATATTTGGATAGACTCTCCTCATACGGGTTACTGACAATCGGTTTTGCTTGAAAAACATCCATATTACTGTAGGCACTGTAGCATGTTTGGTCATGACTCTAAGCATTGTTTCCATTTATATCCTGAATTAAGGAAATTTCCTACCCATCGACTGCCCCCTAGAGAACACAAATTTGCTCTCCCTACACTCTCACAACCATCCATGCAGACCGTTGATGCTGTGGTGGTTTCGGTTGACCCTCTTGCTGAGGATGTTGCGGTGGAGTTGTGGCGGTTGGAGGTTCAAATGATTTGTCTGTTCCTTCCTTAGCAATTAACAGAATCCCAACTCCTGGTATGGGGGATGCTGAGGTGGCTCAAGGGCCTTTACCCGAGGATGTTACAGTTACTGAGTTGGTTGAACCCCCTATCTTCACTGCCCTTCAAATCGAACCTTCCATTCACCTACCTGATGCCGAACCCGCCCAACATTCCTCTTCCAATCCCTCCACTCACATTATCTCTTCACAGCAGGATCCATCAGCAATTGATGTCTCTGTCCTTGAATCTGAATGGAAAACTTAGAGATACAGTAGAAAACGAGGGAGAAGGAAATCTGAACTAACGAAATTACCATAATCAAATACCACTGATGTCACTTATCTCTCAGAAGGTGAGCACCGGCACCTACCCTCTAGGATTGCTAGAGGGGAGGGTGTCATGGGCCATAATGCTCAATGTTTTGGTGTGGAACATTAGAAGAGTGGCGGACCCTCACTCCTTTAATCGTTTAAAGCATTTATGTAGAGTCCATAAACTTGGCATTCCTTGGCTTTTTTGGAAGAAGGATATCACTGTTAATATCATTGATGACAATGTGCAATATGTTCTCATTCAATATCAATTTGAACTGTTTTCAGGTTGGGCTACGTTTATCTATGCTAGCTCTCACTTAAGGGATAAATTCCTCCTTTGGCAACAACTTACTCATATGGGGGCCAAAATAAATGATAATTGGTTCGTTGGAGGCAATCTAAATATGATTATGTCGCCTACAGAGAGATAGGGTGGTGTTAAGGTTGACAGCTAAGGTTGACTGTTAAGGTTGACACAAATCTTATTAATCGTTTCTGTGATCATATTGAGGAAGCTAGCCTTTATGACTTAGGTTTCTCTGGTCCTCCTTACACTTGGCGGAGATGTTTCATGTTACAATATTTGGATAGATTCTTGAGAAACTCTCAGTTTTTGAGTTACTATAATATTATTCAAGTCAAACAATTGAATCATGCTGCTTCGAATCATAATCTGATCCTGCTTACTTTAGCTTTTCATTCCAAGCCTCCTCGTTATCATTTTAAATTTATTAAAATTTGGGTGGGCTACTCTTTGGGCTACTCACACCACTTTCATTGACTTGATTAAACAGGTTTGGATCTTTAATGGAAGTGGGAATCCATGGCTTACGTTGTGGAACCTGCATAAAAATGCGGTTCTTCATTTAAAAAGATGGAACATTTACATTTTTGGTAATGTTCACTCTAGGGCGCTAAAGGCCCAACAAGAGGTGGATGATTTAGAGGCTCAGGAGATTGCTACTCCTACTCCTGATCTTGGGTCAAAACTCATGGATGCTCACCACACTCTTTTAGAGAAAATCTCTATTGAGAAAGATTTTCTCAGACAGAAAGCTTGTGATAATCATTTTAAGAATGGTGACAGAAACACCAAATACTTTCATGTCACTATCAAATATCGCCGTAACATAAATATCATCATCAAGATTGTTACCGATGAGGGCTCCACTCTTACTGATGCTGATCAGATTGGATTCAATGCAACTGATTATTTCTCTTCTCTTTATGTTGATACTTCACCTAGCACTGATATTATTTCTGATTATTTTGAGGACCAAAGAGATATGATCTCCAATCTCTCTTTGTCGGACCCCCCTACTGAGTTGGAAATTTTCAATGCCCTTAAAGATATTAGCTCACAGAAGGCTCCTAGCCCTGATGGTTTCACCTCCACTTTTTATATTTCTTGTTGGGACATTGTTAAGAAGGAAGTAGTACTGGCTATTCAAAGTTTTTTTCCAAGGAGTTGACCCTACAAAGTATTTCTCTGCTGCCCTGATTGTTCTCATTCCTAAGTCTACCGCTAAATCTCACTGGAAGGATTTTAGGCTCATATCATTAACCTCGGTCATATCCAAAATCATTTATAAAGTGATTGTGGCTCGCCTCCAACCTCATCTTTCTTCTCTTATTTATCCTCAACAATCGGCCTTTATTAAAGATCGTGATATTTCTGATAATATTTTGTTGGCACAGGAAATATTACATGATCTTGATAAAAATTGCAGGGGTGGCAATCTGGTGATCAAACTTGATCTCAAAGAAGCCTTTGATACCTTAAATTGGGATTTCATCGTCAATGTTCTCAAAACTAGAGGTTTTAATACAAGTTTTTGCTCCTTGATTAAAAGATGACTCGCCAACAATTATTATTTTGTCTTGGACAATGGAAACTCTTATGGTTTCTTCACTGCTTCTCGGGGCATCAAATAGGGAGATCATCTTTCTCCTATTATTTTCATTTTAGTTTTTGATTATTTCACTAGGATGTTTAACAGTTTCCAACTCTCACATCCACAAGTTCAGTATTCCAACAAAGCTAAAATGATGGTCTCTCACTTTGTTTATGCAGATGATGTTATTATTTTTACTAACGTTTCTAAGCTTGCCATAAAACAAGTGATGAGGCTTTTACAGGATTTCCAAAGTTGCTCCAGTCTTCGTTTCAATAGTGACATGCTCCAGTCTTCGTTTCAATAGTGACAAATGTCAATTGTTTTTTGACAAACAGGTTAAGCAGCATATTATTCAATGGGGTGTTATGTTTACAGATTTTCAGAATGTCTCTCTTCCCCTTAAAAATCTTGGGGTGAATCTGATAAGGGGGAGAAGGAAGCAGGTGTATATGGACGATGTGATTGATAAAATCAAACGTAAAGTGCATGATTGGAGAAATATTTTCCTTTCCACTGGGGGCAGGATCTTTTTACTTACTAGTGTTCTCCAGAGCATTCCTTTATATGCTTTGCAAGTGTTCAATCTCAAGAAAAGTCTTATTTGTGCTATGGAGAAGCACTTTAATAAATTTCTTTGGGTGGGGAATGGTGCAAAGAAAATCTGGAGTACTTGGCATAAAGTTTGTAAACCTAAAGAGGCCGGTGGTCTCGATTTTAAAGCACTAAAGCATATTGTGGAAGTGAACCTTTGTAAGCTTTGGTTCAAATTTAGATTGGGTTCCTCTCTTTGGGCCATGTTTATGAGGCTAAAATATTATGCTAATATTCATCCTTCTTTGGTCTCTTGGAAGGTTGGAGATTCTCGTATTTGGAAAGCTGTGGTGAATGCTAGAGATACAGCAAATGGTTTCATTTTTTGGGATATTGGAGAGGGAAACATTTCCTTCTGAAATGAAAATTGGGGATGTTCCCACAATTATGGCTTACTCACTCCCCTCATTCTAACTCTTTATTGGTCTCTGATTTCTTTGATAATGAAGGTTGGGGTTTTTCTAAATTATGTTCTACGGTTGGGGAACAAAATGCAAAGCATATACTCACAATCCTCATCACTCCTACTCATAGAGATCTCCCCATGTGGAAAAGAAGCAATTCTCTCTCGATTTGCAAGCTCATTCATGGCACTCTACACTCACATCATGACTGGATATGGGGGAAATGGATTTGGCATAAATATTTATCTCCTTCCATATTTTTTTTTCTTTAGCGTTATCTTATGTCGTTAATCCCATTGGATGACATTCTTAAGCTCAAGGGCTTGAAATTAGCCTCTAGATGCCCTATGTGTAGAATGAAGGAGGAGGATACAACACACATTTTCTTTGAGTATGCTTTCTCTTTAGAGGTCTGGGATATGATTGGCGCTCATTTTAATTTCTCTTGGACACATAAAGGATTTTTAACTAGTAATCTATGGAATGGAAGGATTTTGATGCCTATAAGGGGAGGTTTCCCCTTCCTTTATTGGTTTTGTGGTTCCTTTGGAACTCCAGAAAGAGTTTTAAATATCACAACTCTCCCCCCCTCTATCCCCCCCCCCTCTATTACTATGGTTGCTGCATATGTGATTGTCTATTATAATAAAGCTTTAAGAGCTAGCTCCTCTGTGGTTAAAACCACTAAGGTCCCTCGGCTTATTTTGTGGTCTCCCCGCATACTAATTATGTGAAATTAAAAATTGATGTCGGTTGGCATGCTAACTATGTTGCGGTTGGGGGTTTATTTAGAAATTTTGAGGGTAAATGTCTTATCTTTTTCGCTTCCCCAGTTATTGCAGAAACTTCTTTGGGTGTTGAATGTTGGGGAGTTTTTTTGGCTTTAGTGGTGGCCAACAACTTCAATTTTCGTAAGCTAGAGGTGGAGATGGATTCAAAAATGTTTTATGATATTTTCGTTGGTACTACTTCTCCTCTTTGGGATTTAATTAATATTTTTAAAAGAATAATGGCTCTTATAGCTGGAAAACATCTTCAGGTTAAATGAAAGTTTATTCATAGAGAGGGCAACTCCCCTGCAGATTGACTTACCAAAAATGCATGAGAGACTTGTCACGTTGGCACACATCCCACTGCCCCTCTTCGGAGACTTATCATTGGAGATACCTTAAATCTCCCCTACATTCGGTTCTAAGATTTTATGTGTTTTGGCCATCAACTGTTTGGTTAGGCTGGACTTTGCTGAATTTTCTCTTTTGGTTTACCTCTTTTTGTTTGGTTTGGCTGGTTTTGTCATGAATTACAGGAGGATCTCATTTTTTTAAGACAGGCTGGGAAGGAGTGCTTGCTTTTGGACGCGGCACAGAGGACACCTCCATTACATGACTTTTTCTCTTTTGTTTTCTTTCAAATTCTTCCAAGATATACAAGCACACAGGATTAACATTTTTATTTTAGTTTCTTTTTTCTGGTTTTCTGGGTATACCTGTATTTCTATTTTTTGCGTGAGTTGTATTCAGGGAAGAGGGACTCCTAGGGGTGAGTCAAATGTATTTTTTGTGTTTTCTAGATGGGGACCCTCTACCCCCTAACCTTGTACTTTCTTTTTAAATATTAACGTGTCGGTAGTCAGCGCTGCTCTTTCCCCAATATATATATATATATATATTTATTTATTTATAAAAGCCCAAGGGCTAATATATTAAAAAGGAAACGTACAGATAGGTTGTATGAGATGGCCTAAAAGAATGTCAAACTCACACAATACAACACACATAAAAATCCAAAGAAGTAAAGATACATAAAGATAAAAAAAATAAAAAATCCACCAAAAGGCGCAAAGGTGCTAGGGACGTCCCATTTTAGTTCTTCATCTGCCTCTAGTTCGCGGAAGGGAGCCAACTAACAAATTGGTAAGGTGTGTACCATTATCCGAAGTAACCAAAGTATCATCCATTAGATTTCTGAGATCAAGTATGTCTTCATTCTTATTCTTCCTCCTGGATGTGTAGATCTGTCATTCCTCATCCGAAGATTGACTCAATTGATCAATAAATTGGTCCAAAGGTGGCCGGACAGGTGTAGGACGTTGCACATCTTGATCTCCCTGAGTCTGAGTAGCATTGACATATTTCTGGACCTGATGAGGCGGTAGTGAAGCAGCAGAGGTATTTTCACCTATAATATCAGTGATAGGTTCTAGGGCAGACGAAGTCTGAAGAATCTCCCTCGACTCCATGATAGGAGGTTCCGAAGACGGGGGAGCTACAACAATGTCTGGAGATTGAATGATTGATATATTGCCTGTGGGAATAGTAATGTTTTCAGGTGTATCCTTTTAATGATCGATAGTGTCAATAACTTGGAGCTGATCAGGAGGAATTTGAATCACTGCCTCTATCGAAGCACTTTGTTTTTTTGGTCTGAGGTGGGGAAGTGGGTGATGGCATTGAGAACTGGAGTGGCCAAATATACGACAATTCGAGCAATATGAAGAAAAATGTTCAATTTCTACCTTCTGCCAATATCCATGATGTTGTGTGTCCAACCATATTTCCTCAGAAACGGAAGCAATAATGTCTCTTTCAACAAGTACTCTGGCTTCAGATGAACAGGAAAGATTAAAAGTAGGAATATCTGTCTTGAGTGGCTTATCATAAGCTGAAGCAATAGAATACAATATTTTTTGAGAAAAATAATGAAATTTCATACCAGGAAGGAGAATCCAAACCTGAATGATTTGTGGTTCCGTCTGTGGATCAAAATCCACATATCATTTCAGAATCTTCATTGCTCTGTTATCAATCCAGATTATCTTTCTAGCAAATAAGCGTGTGTAATCTTCTTCATTATTAATTTGAATAAGAATGTGTCTACCATCTAATAGTCCAATTTGTCACTCCCTAATAAGATGCAAAAGTTCAAATTCCTTGCGAATAAGCTCTATTTTTGGATGACCATATAGAAATTTTCCAACCAAATTCGGACGACAGAAGGAAGCAAGTTGTATACATTCAGTTTCTGTAAAAAGAATGTTAATTTGAATAAGAATGTGTCTACCATCTAATAGTCCAATTTGTCACTCCCTAATAAGATGCAAAAGTTCAAATTCCTTGCAAATAAGCTCTATTTTTGATTTGGAATAATCATATAGAAATTTCTCAACCAAATTCAGATGACAGGAGAAAGCAAGTTGACTACTTTCAGCTTCTGTAAAAAAGATGGCAGGCTTCCAATTCTTCCTACCAGGTTTTTTGATGTCTTCCTCCCACTCAAACGAAGAAGGAAAAGAGCACGATTTAGGTGTACTTGAGGCGTGGACACCCGTGAGGGCAGCTGCATATGATCTGTTTGAAGTCATCCTCAAAATAAAGTGTGGCTTTAAGAAGAAAACACGGAAAAGTGGCGTCAACAGAAGAAGCTGAAAAGGAGAACACGAGTCGCACTGCAGAAGAGCCGCAGATCAGAGACGGGAAGCGTAGACCGATGAAGCTGAAAAAGGAGAAACACCGGGAGTTGCACTGCAGAGAGCCGTAGAGAGCCAAGATGGGAAGGAGTCGCAAAAGCTGTTCGCGAGACGGGAAGGAGCGGGAGCCGCAGAACTCGCGAGACATGGAGCGGGAGCCGCAAAAACTCACGAGCGACCACAGAGCTGAAAACTCTCGCGAGACAGGAAGGACGCGTCGCAGATCGCGAGACGCAGGGACAGGCGCGAAACCCTAAGGTGTCGACGTCGGAGAAGAGGCAACGTAACAATTGGTAGGGTTCGCCATCAGGCGAAACCCTAGCAGAGGCGAGCGGGAAGGAAGGCGAAGCCATTATATATAAAATGCCCGCATACATCTATATGTGTGTATGTATATTTTCTTTAAGTTTCTCATGAATTTTTATGTATTTTCTTTTTTTGAATCATTTTCATGTAGTGGTTATCGTGTGAGCAGGGTGTCATGTTTGGGCCCCTCACATAATCTATATGTATCCTAGTTTCTTTTTAATATATTAGCCACTGGGCTTTCTAAAAAAAAAAAAAAATGTATATATATAACATTCACACATATTTACATGGGCAAAAGACTTACTGAACATGTAGGAAATCTCTGTTTATATCAATAAAGTATCTCATATTCACCTTCACTACCAAACTTACAAAGAAGCTAGACTTGTACAAATCAACTGTACTCGTCATTCAAGCATACGAGATAGCCTCACAAAGAAATGGCCAGGACAGTGAGACATTTTGATACTATCATAACTGCTCAAGATGGAAAAATTACTCCAAGTTTATTCCAGAATAAAGCAATGAAACTTATTTTAGCAAAGCTACCATCTAGTAAGGAGGTATCATCACTATTCACAATTCATATTTTTCTCAAGCTGCTTGGATGATAGAAATTTGAGAGAAAGGAAATGAAACAAATGGTTGAAAACCTCAAGACAATTTGTAGATTCAAAATCAATCCATAATTTGTTAGGACTAAACTTCATTTCATCCACAACCTTCAACCCAAGGAAAGCCTGAATGTTGATGTTTGGCCCAAATATATAATCTTATTTCAATTAGAATCCCCCGATCAAGACATCATATACATGCATTCAATTTTCCAATCAATTGAAGCAAGATCACTATTATAAAAGTATTTGCTTACATGAAAGGATGAGTAAGTACCAACCACTCAAATAAAAGGTCAATTTCCGCATTAAATAATCTAATGTCTAAAAATATAATTATCAGGATTACATTTGTTTCTCTATAGCACAAAATATCAATTTTTATGAAAAATACTGCTTGATTAATAGTTTACTCAAACATATTATTTTTTCTAAATAATGAATGATCCATGTAATGCTTCCTTCATAAAGATTTGTTGTCATCTTTTAAGGAGAAAAAAACACCTCTACTCTATCAAAGCTATATGAGTTTTTGTGCAATTGCGTTTTCCAAGGTTGTGAAATTGTGGAGATGGTGCATGCATGCAAAATAGCGCTTTAGCTGGTTTTTGAAAAGCAGCATAGCTAAGAAGCCATTGTGATTGTCTATTTTATACAACTCAAATAAAATTGTGACCCAAATTGATATACCCTTTTACATAATAGTAAGATAAATAATTCCCGAATTTAATGGTTATCAAGTACTCATATTAAAATGAATTTATATACAAGTATCTTCGGCTCCCACACTCAGCTCTGCTAGGGTTTCGACCATGTCGAACCCTAGCAGCTCTTATCGCATACGATCATTTCCTTTCCTCACATTTCTTCTCCGGCGTCGTCTCTCCGTCCTGTGGCTCGCGTCCCCGACATTCAAAGCCGACAGAGTTCGCATTTGTTGTGTCGTCTCTGTTCGATTTCGACGCCGACAGGTTCGCACGTTTCACACGTCTTCTTCGGTTCCTGTCTTCTGCGCGGCTTTTTCCGCGGCATTCTGCGGCTTTGCTCAGACGGCTAGTCATTCCTACCCTCTGACCGATTCTAATTGTTGTGATGGAGCTTCCTTCTTGTTCGGTTGAACCTGGCAAAGCGTCACTTGCCCACGTGGTGGGTAATCCTCAGGTGGAGAAGACAGTTGTCTTCCCCTCAAGTTATAAAAAATATCGTCAAGTTATAAGGAGAATCGTGATGATACAGGTGACTGCCCATTTATTAAGAATGCAAGCATGAAAAGTGGGAAAACAACACTCTTTTTCTCGGAGTTAAAAATTTTAACCCTGACTGACAAATTCAAATTTGCTCTTATTGAAAAATTTCAGTGAGGGCACCCACATATGGAAGTTATCAGGAAAAGTCTTGATGATCTCAAATTAGCAGGAAAGTGAAAAATGGGGCTCATAGATTGGAGACATGTATTGATTCAATTAACCGTAGTTGAAAATTACACTCGGATTTTCTCCAAAAAATATCTTAGCATTGCTGGCAAATCAATGAAATTACTCAAGTGGTCTCCTGATTTTGACCTCTATCATGAATCTAGTACTGTACCAGTATGGTTCAGTCTATCAGGTCTCAGGCTGCACTTTTTTCATCATCAGATTCTTCACTCTATTGGGGTCATACTTGGGGACCCTATGAAGCTAGATCTACCGACTTTCAACCTAATCAGACCTTCTGTGGCCAAAATATTTGTGGAAAGAGATATTACTTTACCTGATGTTATTGAAGTCTGGTTGGACACAACTCATAATGGATATTGGCAACAAATCGTCATGGAGCATAGACTGTTTTATTGTTCTCATTGTAAGATGTTTGGGCATACACTTGATAAATGTCATAATTTTCATCCTAATTTAAAATCTAAAAATCAAGTGAATAAGGATAGATCTAATCTCACTACTCCGGACATATCTGTTCCATCATGAGAGAAAGCTACCACAGATCAGGTTTTGGATATTGCTAAAGATCAGTTATCTAGCATCCCTGCTGAGAAGGTGCAAACCAATCCTCTACCCAACATCGTAGTTTCTGATGAAGAACACCATACTACAGGTACAGATCCGAAAGTGCAAAGTGCTTATATCACTCACCGTTATTAAAGAACTCACTTACATGTCAAGACACACGCGAGTGCTCCTTTGATTCAATCAAAGATCAACTGGTACAACAAGCAGTTATTTCTAATGTTCAACATCCTACACATGTTTGACACATTTTAGACCAATCCACTGATCAGGCGCGCCAATGTTTGGATCAAGCCAATCTTCGGATGAGGAATGGCAGGTCTATTCCAGGAGTAAGAAGAAGACTGGAGGTCGACTCAAGCTTGGGAACTTATTGGATGATACTTTGGTCACTACTGGCAATGGCACTCATCTTACAAATTTATTAGTTGGCTCCTTTCCTAGAACTAGATGCAGAGGCAAAACAAAATTGAGTCGCTCACTAGCTACCTGATACTACGTTTTTTAGGCATTTTTTGTTTTTTTATTTAGGTCTCCTGTAATTTTCTGTATTTTCTTTTTTTTTTTGGAACTATTTGTATGTGGTGACTATCGTGGGGGAAGAGTGTATTGTGGGTCCTTCCACACAATCTATATGTATCCTTATTTCTTTTTAATATATTAGCCTTTGGGCTTTCTCAAAAAAAAAAAAATTTACAAGTATCTATGGCAATTTCATGAATCATAGCCTCACAACCTCACAGTTATATGAATTCATGCATTCAAGCAAAAGTATGTATATGAATGTATCTTTGTATTTTGGTACGTGCAGTGCTGTCTACGTTACCAGGAAAACAACGTATTGTGTTCTTATTGACAGTTAACGTAGATAATGATGGTTAAAAATCTATTGAAAATAACCAGCATGGCAGTTGGGATTAAAAATTAAGCCAAAAATCTTGCTTAAATGGACAAGAGTGCTCACTGAAATACAGCTCCAGAATAAACCTCAATTTGTGAAATGCTTGTGCCGGTTATATTCATTTTGAAACATGAATGGGAAGAGGGAAATTTTATATCAAAGAGCAAATTTTGTTTCTATGAGGTAACTCTGCAACATCAAAATTTTCTTGGACTTCATGATTGTTTCAAACTGATTTCTCAGTTGATTCTTAATTTGCTTAAATTTCACAATTCAACAAAGATTTTAATATATGTCATGCATAATTATAGGAAATGAAGTTTTTAAATGTTGGGTCATTTTCAATTAGTAATTTTAGGCATGTAATCTCAGATTCCACAAGCCTCCAGAATCTGGCATATTAAGATTCATTCTAGACCTCCATAAGATTGTTACATGCAACATTTAGAAAACAGGTACAAATAAATAAAAATATTATATGCTAGATTAGTAACTTAAACAATATGCTGATAATAACTACAAAAAATGTATATAGTTAAATATAAACTAGTAGAAAATCCATCATTAATAAAGCTAGAACTTTATGCCAGCAGAACAAATATGCAACCTCAATGCGCGATACCACCCCCTTTGTTACCGATATAGTATCACCACCAAGTGGGTATCCAACAACGGTCACTGCATCCTGCGAAATAATCGAATGAAACTTTATGAGAGAAGACCTCGCAGTATATCTCAATTACAATGGATACAAGAAAATATCAACTAAAAACTAAGTAAAATATAAGTTTGTGGGATCTAAAAGCCTGTATGCTCTCATTCACTCAATTGGAGTAGAGGAAGTATGAGCATTAGATTTCAAAAAAGTATGTTGAGTGTGAAAATGTACATGAGTACATCGATTGAGTTTAAGATTGCATTATATTAATGATTAACACATTTAGCTGATTGAGTTTAAGATTTCATTATATTAATGATTAACACATTTAGCTGTTAACTCAGATTGCAAGATGAAGAAGAGAGAGATTGAATGGGGAGGCCAAAAAAGCGCAAAGAATGTGAAAGTGGATAAAACAAATGTAGCCAAAGGGAAAGGAATAGAGGAGTGTGCTTTTGCAAGTAAAGACACAGAATGAGAGGATTATTAAATGAACCACAAGAGTTGTGTGCGCTTTATTTTTCCTTTTAATTTTCTTTTTCATTTTTTATAAAAATAATTGAACGGGACGTGAGAGGAGACGCCTTGCAGCACAAGTTCGATACTTTGGGAGGTATGAAAATCTGATGGGATGACTGCATAAAATTTAAATTTTTTATCAATATAAATTGAAATGAATATTAACATTTTATGCAATGTTGTGTTTAAAATGCATCTCAAATTTCATACAACCGACTCATGCATACTCGAATTTTGTGTTGCACTATCATGACACAAACAAGACAATATGGGTGTCTTTCCTTGGTACATTCGACATTCTACACACATCATGCATACTCGAATTCTGTGTTGCACTATCATGACACAAACAAGGCAATATGGGTGTCTTTCCTTGGTACATTCGACATTCTAGACACATTGGTGGAGTCTATTTTAGGAAAAGGGTGATGTTTATCTAATTGCACAACGTCACACCCATAAACCTTCGCTTTTGTCGATTGGCTATTTGGCAATGCATAAATTTTTTTAGGTCTTTTCGTTTTCAAACGTATCAAAAGAATACATTCTATGAAATGACTGATGTTTTGATATGTTTCATTTGTGTGACACATTTACTGCTAGAATGGTGCGACGTATAATATATTGGTTGTCGTTGTGATCATGTTCGATATTATAGATCTCAGTGGTCATCTATGAATGTTCTCAGTGTGAAGCAAATGCTCATTAAACAATTCCAATCACGATTGAGATGTTTAATTAATTTTGTGAAATGTTTGTTTAGTGATCACTATTAATAACAATTTCAATGAGGTCTAATTGTGTAATGTGCATAGGTAAACAGCCATATGCACTTCACCTACATCAAACAACAAAATTGAGGCTGCTTACATGGGAGGAGAGGGAGCTTGAGAGCTCTTAGGCTACACACATCTAACACCGTTCTAGTGCCCCTAGAAGCGTGAAAGGACAAAAAAGGGAAGATATGTTGCAGAACCGATAAGGAAAGTAGGAGGAAGGATATCGACTGAAATCTGGCATGAACGGCAGTTAGAAAGTGACCAAGAAGCAGAAAGCATCAGTTTTCTATTGTCAAACAACGGTTGGCGACAAGTGTAAACACGAAGGAGAAAAGATCAATTGTTGGAATACAAATTCGAGTTGTTCGGCTACTGTCCACAATAAAAAAAGCAGTCGAACGATAAAGCATGGGCAATAAGGAGGATCCAACACCTATTACTGGGCAAGCTACAAACACACCACTTACAAAAAAAAGAGACTACGATACTCAAAGAGCAGAAATCAAAAGAAATGCCTCAAAAATACATAAAACAAGCTAAATCACAAACAGCCAAAATACCATATATAAAAGTTCTCTAATAACCTAATTTGATACCGTAGTACGACTCTTATAATGCGTTTAGGAAGTGGAATCTGTGAGGAGGTGATTGGGGAATAGCAAGGGAAAGAATATATAAGAGGTCAACGGCATTTAGGTGGGGATAGGCATTGTTGATGACTGTTCATGCTGAAAATCAACAGAGAAAGCCACAAAATGGTGAGATAGAGGTGACAAGGAAATTACATAATCTCTTCATGAGAAAGATACAAGCTCGCCACTAGCAAAAGGAAAGGATATAGCACTCCTTAGATCATAAATCAGATAATACAATATCTCAAAAACCGGAAACAAAGCTCTCCAAACTCGGAACAACAAAACATCCACCTTAATAGTCTCCTCACAAAAAATAACCATAATTCGAAATAAAATAGGAAAAAAAGAGAGAAGATTCAGGCAAAAATTGTGGAATCTCGTTGATATCGGAGTTAACTCAAACCACATCGAAACAATGATATTATTGTTGAAATTCAAATGGGCAGTCACAAACAATAAACTGAAATAGAAAAACAACAACACAAACACAAATACCCCACTAGGCTGAGGTTCGAAGGTGGTGGTTGTAGTTCGAGGGGGAAATTGAGAGGTATGGGCGGTTGAGTGGTCGAGTGATAGCTAGAGGTGGGTTGTTCTGCATTTGGATAACAGCAAAAGAGCAGGAAGGGAGGTGGAAAGGTGGCGGCAGCAAGGAGAGTGCGGTTCGTAGGGCTGTTCAGCAGCTGAACAGTAGGTTATTGTGATTGTGAGGAAGTCTGGGAAAGGCGGCTGCAGATTGGTGTGGCCGCAAGGAAAGCTGGGAAGGTGAGGGGAGGGAAAGAAGGTGAGAGAATTGTGGGTTGCATGAAAAACTGCAAATGCTATTTTCCAGTGAAGGCAGCAAATATGGTGAAAGTGAAGGCGAAGGGGAAAGGAAATCCGTGAGGGAAGAGAAATCAAGGATAAATGTCCTTGGAAGATCGAACTATAGTAGGAACACCATTCGAGCCTTGGGACATCACGACGTCAGACGAGTACAGCCAGAACATATTCTCTCCTTCGGATATAGCCCCAAAAGGGAACA
This sequence comes from Phalaenopsis equestris, assembly GCF_001263595.1. Classification (NCBI taxonomy): domain Eukaryota; kingdom Viridiplantae; phylum Streptophyta; class Magnoliopsida; order Asparagales; family Orchidaceae; genus Phalaenopsis; species Phalaenopsis equestris. The sequence continues at coordinate 429,608 of NW_018164985.1, read as the reverse complement.
CTGAAAACCGATGGCTGTTCTGAATAAAAAAACACGCCAAAATTGAAAATCAAAACACCGGAACCAAATACGTAAGCCCTAGGTAATTAGTATTGGGCCCACTTTTGAAAGGAGGCATCAAATCCACATAAGGTAGGTAGGTCAAACCTCAATTCAGTGTTTTGGTTGGTCCCAGGTTGCTAGAAGCCTTTTCCACGTCTGGCCTAGTTTGCGAACTGTAGCAAAGGTCAAGGGGAGCTTCTACGTCAGTCTCCCAGGATTATGGGAGCTTAGACCTCATCTGTCGAAGCTTTTGTTTCTTTATAATAGTCAGGTTGGCTCCTTTAAAGGTGGCGCAAGTGTTGCACTTGAATAGTGTCTTGCTCAGTGCAATAGGTCATTCCCGTAATTATGCAATCAAAAATAGGTCATTCCCCTAGTTGTATAATCTGATTCAATATAATCAAAACCGTGGCACTTTAAACACTTCATGGCTTGGACGAATTTGGGAATGTGAATTAGTTTCATCTGATCTCCACTTTAAACTAGCATCTCCTCATGTAGCGTCAGCTTCGAGGTTCCTCTAGGTACACTATTGCTGCTTGATTTTGAGGCTGAAATTTGCCCGTAAGATGTAGTGGTTGTTTGGCATTGTTACCTCTCCACTTTTGATGCTAGAGCCTGCACATCATGTATATAATATGTTGATAGATAATGGAGTTTCATCTCTCATTTTATCTTGGACTAGATAGCGAGCTTGTCTTCTCCCTTACGCTGGCGTATATGCTTCAAATTTTTCCACCAAAATAACTCTTCTTTAACCTGTTGGCAGCTAATTTCATCACTTTGTCTGGTGGGACGACTTGGTACTTGAACAAAATTTTCACGTTCTGGAGTTGCTCGATAAACTTTTTCGGATTCAAGTGGCTGTCAAAATGTGGCAAATCAACATTTACTTCAAAATTTTGACTTCTTAGATATGTCAGGTTAAATTTTCAGGGTAAAGGTTATCCATCCCTGACATTCATATGGTTGAAAAGATTCACTTCATTTCTTCAATCTAGCAATTCATCATTGTAATTGCGAGTGACCCTTACAGATTGCATCCTCTCGAAGGCAACAAACCTCTATTGTAGTTGAAGGATTTCTCATTGCACCTCCTCCATAGAAGTTTCGCAGGCATCCCTTTGAGGATTTCTCATGAACGACGTAATGGCATTTCCTCCTGTTTTGATCTTCAGCGATTATCTCTTTGGTGGCATGATTAGGTTTGGGGGTGTAGGTAGGGGTGTTGTAAGGTCTAAGGATGGTTTGAGTGGAAAATGAGACAAATTTTTCTGTGTGCGTGGGGGTGGGGGGCGGGAGGTGATAGATTTATGTATGGAGAATGCTAGAAAATCTAAGATATGACTAGGTTTTGGTTATCTCTGATACTAAGACACCAGAATTAACCCAAACTACAACGGAATAATGATAATATTGCTAAAATTCAAATAAGCAGTCACAAACAATCAACTAAACTGGGAAAACGACACAAACATAAATACCCCACTAAGGCGAGACTTGAAGATGGTGTCTACGCTTCAAAGAGGGAAAAAAATGAGAGGTATGGGTGGCCAAGTGGTCGGGTGGCAGTTAGAGGAAGGTTAACCTACGGTTGGATAATAACAGAGGAGCTGAAAGTGAGGTGGGAAGGTGACGGTAGCAAGGGGAGTTAGCGTTGTGGGGTTGTCCAGCGGTTGGACAGCAGGTTAGGTAGCTGTGAGAGAGTCCGGGAAGGGCAGTGGTAGGTGGGGGCGATTGTAAGGGAAGTTAAAAAGGTAAAGGGAGGGGAAAGGAGATGGCAAGGAATTGTGGGCAGTAGAAAAAATAGTAAAGGAGTTGCTCTCCAGTGACGACAGCAAATACGGTGAGGGCAGAAACGAAGGAAAGGTTGTGGGAGAAGGAAAATGGAGGATAAAAGTTTTTATAGGATCGAAATACAGCCAGAGCATCCTTTGAATCTTGGGAAATCGTCACCACTTAGAAGAGTTACAACCGAAGCACCTTCTCGCCTTTAAAAACAGCCCTAGCAAGGAAACGGTAAAAGTCAACGGCTCTCTTGAACAGGAACACGTGTAAGAACTGAAAACCTAAACATAGTAATCAAATATATAAGCCATTGGCAATGAGAATTGGGCCCAATTTTGAAAGGATGAGCCACATCCACGTAAGGTCCGGTGGTCCTCAATTCGATGTTCTGATCTCTCCCACGTCGCTAGAAGCTTTTCCGAGTTCGATCCAGCTCGCAGGATTGTAACAAAGGTAGCAGAAAACAGAACTGTTGCAAAGGTCGCAGAAAACAGTACTGTGGGGAACTCCCGAGTCACTCGCAATCAAAGGTATCGTGTTGATATCGCGTAACGATCAAAGCTCCAGCAACATTCTCCTTGGCTAAAAAAGCTTTCTTCTTCTCTGTCAAAATTTGGAATTAATCTACCACCACCATAACAATATCATCGCCTTGTTGTGACTGAGATAGTCTCACTATAAAATCTATGCTTACGTCTATTTGAGGCAACCCCGAAACACAAATGCCCTTTCAAAGTTTGTCCTGATATAATAAATATCTATCATTCATTGGCGCAACCAGAGACTAAACTGCACATACACTGGTTTCACATGAACCAAGTCACAAACTATTAAATATATAAAATCTGTTTCTTCAACTTTCCATACTAGTTGGGTGCCTCCAGAAAAAAAAGGTTGTTTGGAGTAACTAACTCTAAAAGAAAATTTGTGGTATGTTGAACTACTCTCAGTGGCAACCATCAAAGACATAAATTGTAGGTCAGATAATCTATGACTCCTCAACAGAGGCTGTCTCTTTTCTGGTATTGGCTCCTCGAACTCACTACCTTCTAGAAAAATCAATGTTATCCAACTATAGTCTCTCTCATGGGCTAAGCTTGAATCACTTGCATCTCATCTTCGTCGGTTGAAAGTTGAGACTCCTCTCTAACATTTCATTCTCTCATGTGGCATGTCCATTTCTTCAATTGCTCCCACATAAATAAAAGAGATCATCCTCATGTCTGAACAATCAGAAGCTACGTGGCAAAAACTGTGACACTTTAAATATTTACTGGCAAGGATGGATTTGAAAGTACTATTAATCTCCACCTTTTCTTAACTCTATGCAGGATTCTGCTCTAGCTGAGTTGGCTTGGGTGTTCTACTAGGTGTGCTCTTGCTACTTAATAGGATGGTTGAACTCTGTTTGAAGAGTGTTGTAGACCTGATATTATTGTGTTGTCTCTTAACCTTTAAGGTAAGGTCTGGACGACAACTTGTAGTCTAATAGTGTTGTAAGTATACCACATTGTCAATAGATAATCTCAATCTACCCCAGATATTGAGGTATGGTATTGTCATTGGGCTATACAAGCTCACACTTCAACATCAGCTGCATAAACTCAGTTGTGTACTCCTCTATTGAGAGATCTTTCTATTGTAAGTGTTGAACTCTCAAAAATAAGTCATGTTTGTAATGTGCTGGCAGATACTTATCTAACATCTCTCATTTAATCTTAGACCGCGTAGTGATTTGATTTTTTCCCTTATACTAGGGCAAGTGTTTCAAGTTTTCTCGCCACTAGGGTTGTAAATAAACAAAGCGTTTGACAAGCAACTCATACCTCGGCTTGATAAGAGCACGTTCAAGTTGAATTGATCAACTAATTGAATAAGTTTGAACTTTTTTATAAATATTTGATTGTTAAATGAACAAGTTCGAACCCCTCATTTTTCAATTCAATTATGTTCGTGAATAATAGCATTTAAAACTCACGAACAAGCTTGTTAAGAAGCTTGACAAATAGTTTCATTTAAAATTAATAAATAAGATTAATTTTATTCTTATAAATAGAATAGATTAAATCTTAATTTAAGCTTGTGAATAAGCTCAATTAAAACTTAATTCAAATTTTATTTATATCAAATTAAATTAAATTTTAATTTGTTGTATATAAAATAAGATAAAGACTTGTTTGTTTAGTTATTTATTTATTTTACACAATTATATTTTTTTTTTAGAAACCCCAAAGGCTAATATATCAAATAGAAAGAAAGATACATATACAATGTGTGGGAGGGCCCAAGCATGTCACCCTGCCCACACAATAACCACAAATGGTTACAAAACTAGAAAATACAGAAAAGTACATGCGAGACTTAAAGAAAAAGCCTAAAAGTGTCGAAGTACATAGTATAAGGTGGCAAGAGAGCGACCCAATTTGGCCTTACCTCTGTCTCTAGTTCTAAAGAAAGAGTCAGCTAATAAATTGGTAAGATAAGTGTCATTGTCTTATTTTACACAATTACATGATAATTATACTTCTTTGTTTAATAGTTCATTTATTTTTTAAGTTTAACAAATAACTCGTTTATAAGATCGATAAAGCTCGTTTAATTAGAAAATAAATAGTTCAACAACAATACTCATTATATAGACTGTTAAGTCTTATTTAGTTAGAAAATAAATAACATGCTAATTTTAATTTGCACAATAAAGATTGTTTTGATAAAAATTAAATATTTATATAATTTACTTATTAATCTACTCGATTATGACTAGATTACCATCATATGAAACAAACGAGAACAACACTCAAACATGAATACATTTTGAACAAACATACAACTCGATTAAAGCTCAAGCTCTAATTTTATAAATAAACTCAAGCTTGAACACAGTCCCAAAAGCTCGATTTGAGCTCACACTCGAATTTTATAAACAAGCTCAATTATTAAAACAACCCTGCTCAACTTGGCTCGGTTAGTTTGCAGCCCTACCTACCCACCACAAAGACGTACTCTTCTTTAACTTTATATCTATCAGATTTATCATTCTATTCGGCGGGACATCCTTGTACCCAAAAACACATTCCACTGTCTGAAGTCACTTGATGAATTTGTCTGGATCCAAGCAACCGTCAAAATCATGTAAATGAATCTTCACTCAAACATACTTGCTTCTATGATCTTCAATACAAAATAAGCATGGCATCGACTTTTCAACACCGGAAACTTCCGATGAAAGGGATTCCCTTCCTCATCTTGATATAGTGAGTCATTGTTGTCGCTACAGGGTGCTGCCTCTAGGTTGCCTCCTCTCAAAAGCAACAAGTCTTTGTTGCAGTTGAAAAATTTATCGCAACATATCTTCCATAGTAAGCTCCTAGACACCTCTTTATAAATTTCTCCGATGTGAAATTGCGTTATTTTCTCTCAATCAAGGTTTCAACGTGTGAAGAGTTGTAAATAAATGGTTTGTCGAAATTTAGAGGTTCAGTGGTAGGTTTCGGATAAAATTTTGGAGGTATGAAGGTTGACTTTTTAAAATTTTAAGGTTAGGCTACAAATTAAGATAATAATGGCTAAGAAATTGACTTGGTCCATGATTTAAGATATGTGAAATTTTGCACAGACGTAGAAACGACGAATCCCTAAAATTTTGGCTTTGTGAGGCTATAAAACCATATAATACCGTTTTAGGGGTCCTATTATTGCGTTTAGGAAGCGAATGTAGTGGGGAGATGATTGGGAATAGCCAAGGAAAGAGAATATGAGGATGACTATGTTTGGATGGAGATATTTGTCGGTGGTTGTTTGGGCTGAAAATCAAAAGAAAAAATCACAAAACGGTAAGATACATGCAGCGAGAAGATTTACCACCTCTCCTAAGCAACATACAGGTGCATCACTTACAAAAAAAATAGATGCATCACTCTTTAGATCATAAATCAAAGAATACAATCTCTTAAACACCAAAAACAAAGCTCTCTAATTTCAAAATAGCAAAACACCAGCCTAAATAATATCCTCAGAGAAAATAACATAAATAGAAATAAAGAAATAGAAAAAAAAATGTAAAAGAATCAAGCAGAAATTGGGCACAGGATGTGTTATGTGTGAAATCATGTCCTGCAACAGTGGGACTTGACGATTCCAAAAGATTGTGGAATCTCGCAATCACGGGTTTCACGTTCAATACTATGGAATGATCGCATAGCTCGTGTCATGATCAAAAATAAGAAAATAGAAAAAAAAATCAAAAATGATAGGATATGTTGTGGTTTGTTGAGCCCCTATCGCGCGATCTTCCCAATTTTGAGGTATCATGGTACTCTCGCGATCAGGATCACGGGTGCAAATTCTCACGATCACTTTCCCATTATTCTATGGGAGCTCTTGTGTCATTCACTTTAGCTAGGAGAAGCTTTTTCTTATCCAGATCGAACTGGATCCCACTTTCCCATAAAACATCTGAGTTTTCCAAAGATGCGGTTCACTACTCCTGTTTAGCCATTTGTTCGTGGGGGCGCCACTGAACTGAACTGAAATTCAATACTCAATATATTCCATACAGTTTTTCAAAAAACAAATTAAAAATTTCATATCTCTATCAAAAGTGACAACATGTTGGATCTCTCTCAGCAGGGGTTGTCCTGTATCTAATATCAATTTCTAGAATTTATCTTCTTGGGAAACCAATGCTAGTCATGTTGGTACTTCTCTCAAAGCCTACAAAAAATAATTTGTGGCACCATGTTCTCAAACTCTATATGAACGATCATTACTTCAAACACCTTCCAAGGCAAAAGTAAAATACACGTCTTTGGTGAAAGAATGTGTTCTTGTAGCCATCATGGTATGTGCAAGGATCATTCTGCCAAAGATAACCAGATAACATGTGACAAGCATCAATAAGTACCACGTCATACCACATTTGCTCCTGAAACTTATCTTCAATAGAAAACTCCATAAGATATCTCCTGTCAACACCGATTTTACTCCCCTTTTTCAACCAAGTTAAGGAATGTGGTTGAGAATGCTTCTGAGTGGTGAGGCTCAATCTTTCCATCATTTGTGTCGATATTATACTTTCATAACTGTCTCCATCAATAATAAAGCTCCACACATTTCCTTCACGATGCAATGGGTACAAAATATAATGTGACAGAGCTACTTTTGCTTGCTTGTGGGCTAGGTCTAAAGGACCCATCAGATTACTAGCATCTCTCCATCATCGATTGAAAGCGAGTGCTCATTTGTGTCCTCACCTTCTCTAATGTCTCCTATATCGTTATTTATATTTTTTCACTATTTATATTTTCCACTGCTTCCTACTCATTGAAAGAATCAATCTCCTACTTGGACAATCGGACACAATATGCCTAAATCCATGGCACATAAAATACCTCCTAGCTAAGATATATTTAGGAGTATTGGTCGTCTTTACCTTTTCTCCACTCTAGACTATTTCTCCTCATGTGAGGTCATCTTGGGTATTCCATTGAGTGTCTCTCATTGTCTCAAGCTGAAGTTGAACTCTATTTGTAAGGTGTGATGATCATGCGATACATCACTACTCCACCTTCAAAGCTCAAGTACGTACATCGAGTAAAAAGCAATATGAATGTAGTTGTGTCATATTATTGATATATGGCCTCAGTCCCAAATAGCCCACTATTGTGTGCTCCTCTGATTCCACCAGCTCATATTTCAACATGAGTTGAACATATTCAGCTATAACTCTTCTACAGAAGAATCTCTTTGATGCAGATTATGGATATTTTTATAGAGATATCATTCTAATAATGCAAAAGAAGATATTTACGATGCAACTCAATTTTCATGTTAGACCTTATGATAATCTTATTCTTCCACTCTCACTGTTGAAGATATTTCGGATTCTCCAACCATAAAAAAGTGTTCTTCCTAAGCTTGATTGTTGTCAAATCAACTCTCTTGTCCAAGAGGTCATCTTTGTACTCCAAAATTTGTTCCATTGGTTGCAACAACTCAAAATTTTCTTTGATCCATAAGATCATTAAAATCCAACAAGTTCATCTTCTCTCCAAAATCTTAATTTCTTATTTAATGTCGTCAAATCATCACTAAAAACTTTCTAATAGAATAGACTCATTTTCACCTCTTTATCTGATAAGCCACGTTGTGGTTATAATAATCTCTCTAGGTTGTCTCCTCTCAATATCGGCAAATATTTAAACAGTTGGAAGATTTCTCGATACATATCCTTCATAATAAGTTCTTGAACACCTCGTCGAAGGTTGATATTTAGCGGAATGGCATCTCTTTCTCTAACTAAAATTTCTCCTGAAAAGAAGATTAGGTTATGTTTAGCATTAGGTGCATAAAGTGGGGATTTCTTTTTTTTTATGGGGATCGTAGTTTAGGTTGTATGGATTTTAGGTTTGAAGAGCAAAGAAAGACAAATCCCTAAAAACTTAAGAGTTTTTCAAGCCCTAATACCAGATGACATTCCTGAAATGTGTGGAGATACACAAGAAAGGGGTGGGTATGTTTTTGGAGGGATAAGGCAAACAGTCAGAAAGATGTTGGTTGAAATAAGGCATGAACAGTGGGCGGCGATCCAAAACCAGAAAACACAAGCTTTATGTTGTTAAACAGTTGTTGGCAGCAAGTGGGGGCAAGATCTGCTATTGCACAACAGATTCAAACAATTCGAAGACTGTCTGAACTGCAAACAACGATCAAACGGTGAAATGGCAAAGTATGGGAGACAAGGAGGATCCACCACCTTGCCTTGGCAAAACTATAGACACGTCACTTGTAAAAGAAAGAGGTTGCAGTCTCTAGAGAGCAGAAATCGAAGAAATGGTATCCAAAATATATAAAATAAAGTTAAATCTTACAACAACCAGAATAACACATACATTAAAGTTTTCTAATAGAAAATAACCTAATTAGAAATAAATAAATAAGAAAAAATCAAAAATGAAAGGAATTGGGCTAAATAAGTAACAGGAAGGAAGTATTTGTCATGTTTGCGATCGTGCAATCTTCCAAATTATGTTGGATCGTGGAATTCCCGCAATCCCGTGAGAGCCCTCGCAACAACACTAGATCCCCATCAACCATAGTTGCCCAACCATTGGTGCTCAGTTGTTGTTATCATTCGTCCAACGCAACTGTCACTAAATTGCTACTGCCACCATTGGAGCATCATCGCCTTCCCACCCCATTAGACTAATATTATCCAGTCACAACAGCTTGAGCACCCATTACTCTTGGTCCCCTCACATATATCTTCCACTGGTCTATAGCATGCTAAGCCAATGATCTACACTTAAAAATCTATCTTCTCCTATTTCAAGGGACATGCGAAGTTTTGTAACATACACCTATATAGTACAATTATCTCAATTGAGCTGGCCACATTGTTTTTTCCTTTTCAATTTTTCCACAAAAATGAGTGACTTCCGTGATTTTTTTTTCATCTATTTGTTCATATGATTTTAATGAAAAAAGAACTTGCTAAACTCTCTTACTCTATGGCTACAATTTTCTTACAAGCGACAATACATATGTATATGCATAAAATGAATTTATGTTTATATCTATGTATGTAGGTGTGTGTGTCTGCATTAGAAAATAAAATTAATATATGAAAAGAAATTTATAGCATATGCATGTGTTGACACTCGCTCATAAATTTCCATTGCTCATGTACCAGTTAAATTTTCTTTTTATCTAGTACGAGAATAGTTTTTGGTCTTTCACATGCAGTAACTTAGCAAAGCAATGGATATTATTTCAGTATTTTCGATGCTTTAAATGTATTAGCATAGTATATTTTGCAAGATGAGTGACAATTAAGTATTTCTTATACATATGAGATGCATTGAAAGGGAGTTGTGCAACACTACGACAGTTGTCTACCATTGTCATTGCACTTCACCGCTTGACAGAGTTGGATCGTGAAACAGGCATTGAGGTCAACCCTACCTATTCAATTTAACCATTCATTGGCCACCATACCTATTGGGTAAGGTATAAATGCTAATTATCAGGTTTTACTCATTCATAAGATTGCAAGTCTCACTAATGAGCCTACTTTAAGATTTAAACCAACTGAATTAATCAAATTGTGTATATATATATATATATATATATATATATATATTATGTGCATACAATAATCATTTATTCAAACAAAATTAAACAATATCAGCGCCGTCGGCAGCCGCAGCGAGATCTATTAGGGTTTCACACAATGGCGATTCTCGGCAGTGATTCCTCGATTTCTCACTTTCTCTCTGTCATCTCCCGAGACAATGCTTTCACGCTCTCGCAGACGTCCTCCTGTAGACGACGCTCGTCTTTGTACTCGACGACGTCTCACCTGCTCTCGACGACGCTCGCTTCTCCCCCGCAATCGACAGTTCTCGACGCTCGCGTCTCTCACCCGTAGTCGATGGCTCGCATCTCTACTAACTTCGAAGTTTGCCCGCCTATTTCCAGCAGCTCGCCTAGCTGCTCTTGAGATGGCATCGACATTCCATTTCTATGCCACTACACTTGTCGACGACTTTCTTATTCCTACTCGTGCTTCTCTTTTAGATTCAGAGACTGGTTTTCGTATAGGTAAATCCTGCAATTTCCCACAATCATTTCACGAGGCTCTTGATGGTGGTGGCGATCACACCTTCATTAAAAAACTAAGAAAAAAAATGAGAAGTCTGATCTTATTCTCACAGAGGTTGAAACCAGCACTCTTGCATCCTCGTGGTGTTTTGCTCTAGTGAAATAATTTTTTTATGGTCAGCCAAAACTTGAGATCATTCAAAAAGAATTTAATGTTATGAAGCTATTGGGCAGTTGGAATATTGGTTTAATTGACGATCGACACATACTGATTCAGTTGTCTCACGACGCCGATTACACTCGTATTTTTTCTCAAAAAGTTATAAAAAACGACAACTGTTATATGAAAATTATGAAGTGGACTATTGGTTTTGATCAAAAAGAGAAATCCCCATTTCATTTTGGATAAAGTTTCTGATGTTAAACTTACATTTGTTCAATTTGAAAATTTTTTACTCCTTAGCAACTGCTTACGGTAAGCTTCTCAAAGTTAATAGTCCTACGCTTGCTGCCACCAGACCCTTTGTGGCTTGTGTGTTAGTTGAAAGGGATATCACTCAACCAGCTCCGAATGAGATATGGATAAGAAACACTCACAACGGGTATTGGCAAAATGTTGAAATAGAATCACACTCACCTTATTGCTCTCATTGCAGTATGTTTGGCCACAACTCTACTATTTGTTATGTTTGCATCCTCATCTAAGGCGGATATCGTTAAAGATCAGCCACATATCATCCTTGTTGAGAAGATGCAACCTGATCGTCTTTCTAACACTGCAGTTCCTGACGAACAACAACATACTACAGCTACAGATCCAGTTGTGCTTATACCACCCACTGCTATTGAATAAATCTCACTTATATGTCAAGACACACGAGAGTGTTCCTTTGATCCAATAACAGATCAGCAGGTACAACATGTAGTTGTTTCTAATGTTCAACAACTTGCGCATCTCCAGCACAATTTAGACCAATTTCAAGTGAGCCTATCTTCGGATTATGAATGGCAGGTCTACTCCAGGAGGAAGAAGAAAAATAGAGGCCGACTCCAGCTCGGGAACATTTTGGATGATATATTGGTTACTACTGGCAATGGCAATCATCTTACCAACTTATTAGCTTGCTCATTCCCTAGAACTAGAGGCAGGGGCAAGACCAAATTGGATCGCTCTCTAGCAACCTGATATTTTGTATTTCAGCACTTTTAGGTTTTTTCTTTAAGTCTTTAATGTATTTTTCTGTATTTTTTAGTTTTGGAACTATTTGTGGTTTTTGTGTGGGCAGAGTGTCATGATTGGGCCCTCCCACACATTGTATTTGTATCTTTATTTCTAGTTAATATAATATATACAACCCGATCTTCTTCCCAACACCGCAGTTCCTGAAGAAGAACAACATACTACAGCTACAAATTTAGTTGTGTTTATACCACCCACTGTTATTGAAGAAAACTCACTCACATGCCAAGACAAACGAAAGTGCTCCTTTGATCCAAGAGCAGATCAATTGGTACAACATGTCGTTGCTTCTAATGTTCAACAATCTGCACATCTGCAGCACACTTTAGACCAAGATCAGGTGAGCCAATCTTCAAAAGAGGAATGACAGGTCTATTCCAGGAGGAAGAAGAAGAATGGAGGCCGACTCCAGCTGGGGAACATATTGGATGATACATTGGTAACTACTGGCAATGGCAATCATCTTACCAACTTATTAACTTGCTCCTTTCCTAGAACCAGAGGCAGAGGCAAAACCAAATTGGGGTGTTCTCTAGTCACCTGATACTTTGTATTTCAACATTTTTAGGCTTTTTATTTATGTCTCTACTGTATTTTCTAGTTTTGGAACCACTTATGGTTTTGGAGTGGACAGTGTGAGGTGCCATGTTTGGGCCCTTCAAGATATTGTATATGTATCTTTCTTTCAGTTAATATATTAGCCTTTTTGGGCTTAAAAAAAGAATATATATATATATATATATAGAAAACTACAGAATGACTAATACAGACCTTGCTTAAAGTCTTGTGAAAACAGGGCTGCAAGGATGAGACCTTTTTATGAATTCCGCCTCATCTGATACATAGAATATAAAACTTTTTATTCACTAGAGAGTCCACACTCGAGTGCTTCCATCTGAAACGTGAAGCTGTGGAGTTTCATGATCATCACTATACACGCAAATTGGAGTGAGGTAAGGAGTTGGATATCCCCCAATAGCAGATCAAATTTCTTTTTTAGTTTCAGGTTATGGGCACAAATTAATTACCCTTCATGCACATAATTGCTTGCACGTTGATTGTGACCTATAAGAGTTCAGAGGTATGATATGACTATCAATTGTCTATGAGTTTTGATTTGAAAAAAAGAAGTGTCTAAGATAGATGAGGTATAGTTTGGCTTGATTTTATTTTTATTAGTGGGTGATTAACTATGATAGGTTGACAAACTTTTTATATGATGTATTTGTGTGTGTGTGTGTGTGTGTGATATGTTTTCTTTTTTTTTTCATTGAAATCTCCAGTTAGCTACCCCTGATGAGCTTTAATATCATTCTCTCTTTAAAATATTTGCACTTCAAAAAAATTTAAAATAAACTCATCCACATCAATCAAAACTTTTCACGAGTTTTTCATCACATAGAAAGGGCTTGAATGAAGCGGATGGCCTTTTCTAAGTGTTCATACATTAGCATGATATTTCAATGATTTAGCTTCAAAATTAAACCATTCTGACTTTCGATGACAATCAGATAGCCATTTCACAGTTTTTTCATAATAAGGGGCGCTTGTGTTAATAAAAACCAAAAATGCCGCCTTTCATAATACAACTACGGGTGGTAGGCAATTGTCCCGTCATCCGCAATAGGACTGGTTGAGTCAATAAGAGAGAGCAGTACGGTGAGCCTTTAATTATAATATCAAGAATTCAAAAAAAAAAAATGCAATATCTATATCAAACGCATGGAGGAAGGTATCTGATCACATCAGTAGACATAAGACTTGACTTGTTGATGTGGACCGCCAACAAAAAATCATAAGCTTCATCATTTAAAGATCTTTCCTTCTTTGATAACACTTTGTACAGAAGAAAAGTGCAAAATCACGTTTGAGAGCACATCATAAAAGTTCCCTAGTTTTGTAAGACTCTGAATGTTGGCAAAACTAAGTATGGTGAGGAAAGGATGATTCAGATGAGCTTAAAAAATACCTGCAGGCATGGTAAACGACCAAAACGAAGCGGCTCTACACCTCTCCAAAACTCCTCACTGTCCACTGAAAGTAATGCAATATCACACTCAACACCTCTGGCCAAAACCTGTTAATCAGATAGCTGAGAAAGTCAATTAGCAAAGATATATTAAACATCCTCTTGCACTATAAAAGATCCTTTTGGCTGAATATACTAGCCGTGATAATAGAAAAAAATCAAACTTGCACCAAATATAATTTTTGAGTCAACAAGAAAACCAATATTTTATGCAATGTAATGTCACCAAAATCAGACAAAAATATCTATTTGAATGATAAACGCTAAGCAAATAACTCCAGCTAATTGAGCAAAATCTTATTCATTAATTCAAAGTAGAGAGGATTGGAACTGTTCAAACTTTCTTTACCAGATAAAATGAGACAATAATAGAATGTTTACTTGATCCTATAAATGAAACAATAAGCTTCTATGTTAGAGGCAGTCATATTATGCATTTATATGCCTGCCAATTTCAAACATCAATAAATTGTGAATTGCATTAAATAAGAAGCTTTAGTTAGTTGATTAGGTGAGAAATTGCTGTACTTTGCAGAATTTCATCAAGGCATTACAACTCTTCAATCATCATAAAAAGAGGCAAGCTGAGTCGCATGCATTCAATTAATTGAATAAATCAAACCAGTAATAAGAACTAGCACAAATAGTTACAACGAATGAAAGTAGAGAGGCACAAGAATGATGCTCTACAGTTCAAGGATCAAGACTACTAATGGCTATGGAGTGAAAAAACCCAAGTGACCATAAAAGAGGTAAATATTGCAGGGAAATACCATTAGCAGTAATGGTAAATGTGTGTGTTCATATTCAAGCTCATCCTATCATTATAACACTTTATAATAATTTCTTGAAAAAAAAAACCATCCTATCATTAGGTTAGGAGTGAAGTAATAAAATGCGGAAAGGGCAATCTCAGAATTTATTTTGCCCTGCATCAAGAAAAAAAGCTAAACATGAAAACACATGTGCAGGTTATGTATCTGCAGCATAAAAACAAGTAATTTTGAACTAAGAAAATATTCAAATGCAGGAAACTACAGGGTATGCCAAGACAAAAAGACAGGAAACCTGAGTTTATTTTTTAGCCGTGAGAGTTGGTCTAGTAAAAAGGTCGAGATTATTTTGCTAGTTTTGAGTGTATGGTGATAATGAGATATAGTACTACATGGTTGGCAGCTTTTAGATTGTGGAATTATACTGTTATCACCTCCTTGCAAGTTGAGGGTCCCTCTTGGATGATCAACTTGTCCCATAGATATGCAAATCTCGAAACAGATAGTGATCTGATGAAGATGTCTGCAATTTGATCTTAATAAGCATGATGTTGAGCAGTGACTGCTTGTGACATTATGTAATCACTAATAGAAAGAAGATCTATTTCAAGGTATTTGGTATGATAATGAAACATTAGGTTCTTGGCTAGACAAAATAGCTAATATGTCGTTCAAGTAGAGAGGTGTGGGTAAGAAGGAAAACACTTTTGGGAGAAGATGAAAACAATTAATGTCAACGGTGGTCAATGGAGGAGTAGTAGTTGACTAATTTTAACACATTAGAAGATAAGTGTTTGGTCTGAAAATGTGAAATAGCCCATAACCAATTTACCGTCTTGAGGATCTTTTGCCCAATATAAATCCAAGAAGCGCGTAGAGAGAGTGTCGTGACAAACAGGTTGGCCATATGAAGAGTGTCCTTAATGTAACAAAGCACTCGCTCAATAAGTTGAAAGTGTTGATTGAGAGGTTCATGCATATGTTACCACTTGTAGTTTATTGTGTGGATAGGATTGACTTGGGTAATAGTAAGGTACTCCAGGAGAGTTGCGCGGACAGGTGACTTGGGTAATAGTAAGGTACTCTTAGAGAGTCGTCAAGATAACTCTAAGAGATTCATCAAGATAACAATAAAAATCAATTTTTGGGGAATCGAACACATGCTTGGCAGCAGAGGGAACTTTGAAGGTAATAAGAGTTTGTATGGGTTTACAGCCATGCAATGCCCGAGTGTTTGAGGATGTAAAGCGCATATACTATAACTGATTGAAATGTGCTCCAAAAGTTATCTACCTCGCTTGAAGTCAAAAAAAAGTGGGAAAGATGACCTAAGTTTTTCATGTGAAATATACCAAGTCTTGCAAGAGATCAATCATGGCTAAAGAATTATTATCCGTGAATAAGAAACCATCTACATGGATCAACTTGTAGAGGGTCATGTCTTTTGTTGTTCAGCAACATTGAGGGATTGTTAGTCTAGGATGAGATCTAAGATGCTATAATTGCCTAATGAAGGTTGCAAACCATTGCCGAGGAATGTCGCAGAGTCCATGGATCCCTTTTTGCAAAGGCAGACATTGGTTTTACGGGCCGTGTGAATGGGTGATGGGTCATGTAAATGGTCTCAATAAAATTTTCGTGAAATAAGGATTAGAAACAAGTATGACCAGCCAATTTTGGGTGAGGGTCACTATGAGCAGAACTCACATGGTGGGAATTTTGGCTACAAAACTAAAGATTATATTATGTTAGATACATGTTCCTGCTTGAAGCCTTGAGTGACAAGATGAGACTTATAACAAATTATAGTGTGATCAAGAATTATTTAATTTTACAAGTCCATTTGCAGCCCAAAATATTGTGAGTAGCTGGCGAAGGAATAAGTGTCCAGGTGAAACACCAATTTTTTTTCTTAAGACATGGTGAAACACTATATTTTTTCTTAATGCATGGTGAAACACTATATCTTAATGCATGGAACACTATATCTTAATGCATGGAAGTCTTAAGACATGGTGAAACACCAATTTTTTTTCTTTCACTGTTGCAGAATAGTCGGTCAAGTGAATGGGGGGGACATCTCACCAATTGTCATAAAATGGCCAGCCATGAGAGGTTTGGGTTGATGATTACTTGTGGATAGAGAGGTAATTGAAACAAAAACAAGTGAGAAGGAAGCTGTGCAGGTGTAACAGAGTATGAATTAGATGGGGTTGTTTTGGCTGAGACTGTGAATTGTGAGGTTTGTACAAAAGATGGGGTGTACTGCTAAAGGCAAGATCTAGTGATGCTCGAGGATAGAGGGTTACGATGTGGTGTGAGAAGTTTGTTGAGATAAGATGGCACAATGGTGGTAATGGCATATTTATTGAATATAAAATGGAAGATAACGTATGTTTTGTTGAAGATGGTGCCATGGCAATTGTAGCAATTTTGAGCAATGGCATAACTAAGAAACACGTAACTAGTGGATATAGAAGTTAATTTATTGTTCAAATAGGGATGAATACATAAGAAACATTTGCCAACAAAGATTTTGTGAAGGAAATAGATGGTGGTTTGTTATGCAGTAAATGGTACTGTGAGAGTATATTTTTTGTGGGTGAGCACTACATTTATTGTGCGTGAGTGCAACGTAATGAAGAGGTAGAAAACAACCAAAGTTGTTTACCCACAAGTTTTGAGATAAGTCAGGCCCGAGCAGTGTGATGCACACTTCTTCAATGAAATGGTAGTCAACGAGCTCAATGATACCATCTCACCAATCATAGGAACTAAGCCCTCAAATACTGTATTAAATCAAAAAGGTTGTTAAGCAGATGACATATTTATTTGAATAGTCCGTATATTACTGCATATAGTTTGATCGAAGTCCTTAATAAAGATATATGGTAAGTAACTAACAATTTCAATCCTTAGATTATGTTGAATACTTGCCTTAAAAGAGGATATCACAAGCATCTTAATAGTATTGTGAAGGCCCCTGCATCATCGCTTAAAACCACTAATACTAACAAAACTAAAAGATATCTTACAGCAGAAATGAACATCATCCATTTCACCACACTATATTTAAAAATTAATGAAATTTTCAATGGATAACAAATAGATATTATTTATTTGTGAACAATTAAGATAATTACGGCATACATAGACAAGCAGAACCACCGTAATGAATACATCGTACAACAAATTATATTGCGACAATTTTATTATTTGTCCATTTCAGCCGTTCATTTCAACCAAAAATTACGAAGTCTTCAAAGTTGCAAATACTTCTGAAAGAAGAAATAGACAAAACTAATAATCATCAAAATTTCCTCCATCATTAATGCTCAAATTCAAAAATAAGCATCTAATAATTAGGAGCACCTATAAAAAAAAGGAATACAACATCATTAGCATCAACACCACCACCACCATTTGCATCGTCACAACTATTTCAGATAAGCTTTATGATATGCATTATTCATTTGTTCAATTAGTGTTATACGAGGAATTAAATCTCTTATTCGCAATCATTTGAACAATTTCTATACATATAATCTTAGATCTCCCTTTCCTAGTCCTCTTATAATAATTTTATTTACTAATATAATGGTCACAACCACAACACCCTTCAGAGTGCATTCTAAAATTACCCAATTAATTTGCAATTATAACTTCAAAATTTGTCACTGCAATTGCTCCTTCAATATGATCATTTCTTATTTACAATTTTTTCATTCATCACAATATTGTCATTATTATCATACATAACTTGGAAAACAATGACTTTTTACCATCCAATAATTAGATACATACAAAAACATCATCTTAATTATAATCCAACAGCAACAAACCTTTATCCTACTAAATGGGGTCGGCTACACGAATCCTTTTTCTCCATTGCATCATATTGAGTGTCATACTTTCATTTAATTCGAATAGATTAAGATCATTTTTTTATACAATTTACCCAAGTCTTGATAAGTACACCTCTGTCTTTCTTAACATAAGTCGAATATAAAACATCTACTCTCCTAACAGGATCATCAAATGGTCGACATTTAATAATGACCACATCATCTAAGACGACTCTTTTAAATCTTGTCCGCCACAGGAGCTACACCAACCCTATCACAGATCTATTCATTTTGCATTTCGTCTAAAAGTGTCAAGCCACTCATCCACAAAAACATTCTCATCTCGTCAACACATAATTTTGTTTTATGCTTCTCTTTTAAAGGCCAACATTTTGTGTTATAGAGCATTGCAAGTCTCAACACCATCTTATAAAATTTTCCTTTCAGTCTGAGCAGTACTTTTTATCACACAAAAGGCTCAATGTATTCCTCCTCTTCAACCAACCAACTTGAATTCTACTAATAAAAACCCCATTTATATCACCATAACTTAACTATAAACCTAGAGATATCTAAAACGATCACACCTTTTAATGATTTAATCATGCATAGTTACAACTTTGCCACTAGAGCTACTATTACTAAAATTACATTTCATATTTTCAGTTTTTGATCTATTCAAACGGAGGCCTTTAGGCTCCAATGTAGACCTCCATAGTTCAAGATTTTTCCTGAACTCTTTCTCTAGTCTTCTCTGCAAGAAGAATATCATCGGCAAAAAGCATACACAAGGTACATCCTCTTGTAAATGTCAAGAGCATCCATAACTAACGCACTATGATGTAGACTTAAAGTCGATCTCTGATGTAATCCAACTGAAATAGAAAAATACTTGGTCAATCCTCGTCCTATTCGAACTAAGTAATAACTCTAGTATATATATCTTTGACTTGAATATAAGTTATATCAATGTTTTTCTTCTCTAGAACTCTCCAAAGGACTTGGAACTTTATCATAAGTTTTTTTCAAAATCAATAATAATCATATGTAGATCCTCCCTATTCTCTCTATACTTCTCCATCAAACCTCTCAATGAATGTATGACTTTCATAATAGACTTGTCCAGCATAAATCAAAACTAATTATGAGAAATCTTTAAATCACGTGTTCACTAATGTTCAATTACCATCTCCCATATTTTTAAAGTATGACACATAAACTTAATTCCTCTATAAGTTGCACACTCTAGTGCATCCCCTTTATTCTTAAAAATGGGAACCAAAATACTCTTCCTCCACTCCTCGAGCATCTTTACAATTATTAAAATAATATTAAAGAGTTTAGTAAGCTAAGAAACTCTCAAATCTCCTAAATATTTCCACACTTCAATGGGGATATTATCAAGTCCTACTGATTTTTCACCTTGGTTTCATTAAAGCCTCATCAACTACAAATGCGAAGGAAAAAATAAAATAATTTATTAATATTAAAGCTATTAAGATCACTAAGGTCGACCATACTTTTAGAAAATTTAATGAAAAGTTTATAAAAATAGCCCACTTACCTATGTTGAATATCTTCCTTCAAGAAAACCACTTTTTTGTTTTAATTTTTAATACACTTTACTTGAATTAAATCATTGCTCTTCTTTTCTCATTGTTTGGCTAGTTTATACATATGTTTTCAACCCTCTTTGATATCTAATATATTATAAAAATCACTATAAATAGAATTTTTAATGTCACAAATTATCCTCTTAGATTTCCCTACGGGTCACCTTATATTTTTCTCTATTCTCTAAGCATTTACATTTCAACCTATTTTTATACAATTTCTTATATTTTATCTTTTCCTACACGTTATTATTCCACCACCAACTACCTATGTTGAATATCTTATATTTACATTTCAACCTTATATTTTATCAAAATAGCCTACTTACCTATGTTGAATATCTTCCTCCAAGAAAAGTACTTTTTTTTATTTTCAATTTTAATAAACTTTACATGAATTAAATCTTTTCTTTTCTTTTTGTTTGCCTAGTTTTTACATATGTTTTCAACCCTCTTTAGTATCTAATATATTATAAAGATCACTAAAAGCGAAAATTTTAATGTCACAAATTATTCTCTTGGATTCCCTACGGGCCACTTATATTTTTCTCAGTTCTCTAAGCACTTACATTTCAACCAATTTTTATAACAATTTCTTATTTTTTATCTTTTCTTCCACATTATTATTCCACCACCAACGATTTTTATTTATAAAAAATTTTTCGTTTAATTTTTCAAGTACATCTTTTGTCACTTCTTTAATAGTGTTTGTTACTTTATATCATATAAAATTCATTTCTTTATGAAAATTTCAAATCTTGAAATCTTTAAGTTTACAACTCTTCCAAGGGATGGCCTAACATTTACATAAGAATCTAAAGAATTTATGTCATGATATTTTGACAAATTTTATGTTGATTGTCGACTACCTAATGCAACCCTCCATTTTTTGCATCTGGGCCTTGGGACCCGACATCTTAATTATAATTTTACAAAATTTACCCTTAAACCTACAAAATTTTCCCTTATTACGTAATGCTCCTAATGGACTTCTCTATTTTAACCACTCGGCCTTATCTTTCGAAGTTAAAACATCATCTATACCACTATTCAAATTAATAATAAGTCTAAATTAGTTAAACATACCACTAAGATAATTTTTTTATTATCTTCTGATGATATAGATTGATAATTTTTAATTTCACTCATTAAAATTATAACCATATACCTCACGTTTTTTTTCTATCAAGTCAAATTCGTCTATTTCTAAACATTTTATTTAATAATTTTATATTTAACTTATTTAAGTGAAAATAACCCTAATTATAACTATATCATCTGCAAAAAAATATACAACAAAGGTCGTAACTTCAAAATTCATTTCTAAGCATTTTTACAGCCAACATAAGAGACACGAATTCAATGTTTGTCTATGACATAATAACTGAAAGCTCTTGTATCGCTTCATAACTACTAACATTAGTCAAAGCTCCAACATGTCTTGAATAAGGCCAACATACCTCTAAAAAACATTTTTCTCCTTAATGTGTACCCAATCAATCATCATTGCACTTAATCATATATCTTCAAAATCAATAAAAAATTATATGAAGATTTATCATTTGCTCACTATATTATTCTATTAAATGTCTTAAACAATAAAATTATTTTCAATGTAGATCTTTCTCACATGATATTTGAAACTAAAATAAATTTTTTAAACATATGTTCCACTATTGTGTGCCACAGCTTTATTTCATAATTCATAAGCTAATTAGCACAGATGTTCACAAATTGGCTTATATCTAAGCTACGCTCCCTCATCAAGCAAGCACAAAGAATTTTATTCATCTTATTTGCACATATTTCTGCAAAACGCTTGACATTTTCCAATTGTCTTTACAGAATTGAACATCTCATTGCAAATAGCCTCAGACAACCATACTTGTCTAATTATACAAAACAATTAGCCATCATATTAATGGTTCACTAAGAACCTTGTAACAAAGACCCTCAAAAATTGCATACGCTACATAGGGACAGAAATACAACTTTATAGAGTTCCTTACAGTTGATAAAAAGTAGGATCAGCTTCCTCAAAATATTAATATGGTAAAATAAAAAAGAATATTAACAAAGAAGTATCAGACTACATTCGTAAAATAATAAGTTCACCAATATCATGTCACGGTGAAAAATTTATCCATGACTTAATTATGGATTATCTGTGAATTCATAGTTCGAAACATGGGAAATACCTGGGCAACAAATTTGGTATCGTCACCCCTTCTCTTCACTTTAACCTATAGGCAATTAATTGAATAGAAAAATAATAATAATAAGACACAAAAAGATTATTAAAAATTTAAGACAACAAGGATTAGAAATAGGTGTTTCAAAAAAAAAAAGAAAATGAAATTAATTATTAAAAAAATGTAAGAATATTCAAAAAAGAAGACCCACCCAAGCCACTCTCGCCACCATCAAGCAATTGAAGCATTCAAACCACAAATGGAGCCACTCCCCCTTTGTCTCTCTCCGTTTCTTCATCTTAAGTTTGATTATTAGATCTGGAAATAATCCTATCCATTAAATAAAAAAAAGAACGCTCCCTTTGCCTCCCCAAGAGACTTTGGATCACTAGCTTACCATTTCATTGATTGATCCCTTACTAAAATATAGAGATCTTGTGATGTGATGAAATAGTATTAATTATAAATGATTTGAGACAACAAGGTTGAAAAATAGATGTTCCGAAAAAATGAAAATATGAAATTAATTTTTTTTATCAGACAATTTGAAAGATTCAAAAAAGAAGACCCACCCGCTCCCATCCTCTCACCACCATCATGCAATGTGGAACTCTCAAATAACGAGCAAAACCTCTCCCTCTCTATCTCACTCCATTTCTTCATCTTCCACGAGTAATTTTAACTATTGAATAATGAAATAATCCTCTCATTTTTCAGCCAACAGAAAAAATTGATGTACTTCCTCGCCAAACTACTTCGGATCACAAACATTCCATTTCAATGACTACTTTCTCAGCTAACAAAAGAGACATGGGGGTGTATGCTTATTAAAAATATAATGTAATTTTATTTTGGAAGAATATTGCACTCATGAGAATTAATAAAAGTATGTGTAGTCCAGTTTCTTTTAAAATAAGAAAAGGAACATTGTTAAGTAAACAATTTAAAAGCCAAAATCTATGAAATTATTACGAACTGCATCGGTACCTATTTAAGAAGCCATTCTTCCATAAAACAATAAAAAGAATTTACAAGTAATGGCTACACAAAAAAATTTAAATATTAAATTGAAATTAATTTCTAAAAATAAAACAAAAGGCATTATAGGGTTTGGATGGCTCCACGATAAACGTGCAAAAAAACTACAACTTACATGTTTTGTGTGTGTGTGTGTGTATGCGCGCGCTCGCGTGTGTGTGTGCGTGTGTGTGTGCATAATTCACTAGAAAAGACGCATCTCCAAGCTGATTTTTAAAATAGTTTGCTTCTCTCACACTTCCGCTCATTCGAACAGAAAAATCAAGAGAGCAAAACAGAAGTGAGGGTGACAGAACAAGACAAGGAGAAGCAGACGAAGTCGCGAGTAAGATTAGAAGAAGAAATGTGTGCCCTAGTCGATATGTTAAGAAAAAGAGGAAGAAAAGGAAAATATTTATCATACCGTGCTGATCATGTTGTGTTATGGCTGAAACAGGAAGAAGAAAAGAAGAAATCGAGGAAGAGGAAGGGGATTCGAGCCGCTTACCTAGTCGTTTCCATCCACTGCATGCGATCGAACTGAGGTGAAAGAGTTAGAGCGGCTCTATTGAGTATTGCAAGCAGCAAAGGAATAGATGAAAGAGAAAGAGAAGCTTGTTTGAGTACCTGGAAGGCTGGAACGACTCACCCGAGTGAAAGGAAGAAGGAGAGCTCGATCAGCCTTATTCGAGCAAAAGGAGGGAACCCTGTCGTGAGACTTTTTCCTTACCATGTGAAGCCTTCCGCAATCTTCTGAGCAAGAGAGTTATTTGAGTGCCCAAATTGAACAATTGTAGGAGACGAGCGGATCTGTCGAAGCCACAAGCAGATCCTCCTCTTTAGGGTTACATTTTCTACGCTCGAGAGAAACTCTAAGGAGCTTCTTAAACTCTTAGTAGAAGAACTAGCACGCTCGACCATTGTTACGTGCGAGGGAGAGCACAACCGAGTTGATCTTACTCGGTTCGAAACTTTAAGGCAAGGCAGAGGTTAGTATTAATTGGTTTAATGAAAATTTTAATTATTATCAATTATAATGTTAGGAATATAATTTCTCATTAATTTAATTAACGTTCAAAAAAATCCTAATATTGATTTTTATAATTTTAGGAACTTTAACGAAGAAGCTAAAAGCTGAGAAAGCAAGAGGGGAATTTCATATATGAATGCTTATTTTAATTATTACAAGGTATTGTCATAATTAATTAATAGTAAGAATATTAACTAATTAGTAATTTTAAAAGATAATGTAATTAAGTATGATATAGAATTTTCACTTAGTAAAATAAAGTGATAGAATAGTTTAAAAAAATGTATTAATTAAGTAGTTTTATGGAATACAAATTAGCAATTCAATTAGATGAATTATATGTGTGGTTGTTTAGGTATGCTAGATTTAAGATGAAAAATATCATAGAGGCTAATCAAAATCAATATGCTGGTAGGTTGACCCAAAAGCCTAAATTAATTGAGCAAAGAAACAACAAACTTCAAACGACACAGTTGAGATGGGAAATATGTTTTTATTTTATATTAGTTATGTTGAATTAGACATGTTTTTATTGTTTCCCAACTTTTAGTTTTAAAATGTAAAAGTTCATGTTTTTTTTTAAATGTTAAATGCAAGTTTTCTTTTAAATGTTAAATGCAAGATAACAATGAATAAAATATGATATATGTATGCATATGGGAGTCAGCCCTGAAAGGTAGTGGCAGGTAAATATAATATAACAGTGCACGAAATGAAAAAGCTTGTCTACCTTTATGAAGGGTTGAAAAAGGTTAAACGTATATGTTTATAAAGTATACATTAAACGGTGACTCCCAATTTTCAAAACTGTGACCTAAATATATGAATGGAAATGAAACTGGTTTCTTTACTACTCTCTTTTACTGTACAGTTTTTTTTTACTTTTACTGTTCTTTTACAAAATATTTATAAAATGAAAATTATTGTAATTTAGAAATATTTATTTACTGAGTAGTTTTAACTCAAAACATAATTGCTAACATTATTACAGGAAAATAAGCTGTAGATTAGATGGACCCCACAGAGTGCATGTATAGGCATCGAGGAGTGCAAGATCATCGGTATTGCAGTTTGTTTTATGTTTGAATGTAAATTTTTATAAATGAACAATCTATTGTAAATATAAGTTTTGTGAACTAGAAGGCTCTTTTATGCTTTAGATTTTTATTTTTGTGATAAATGAAACTATTAGATAAAGTTCTTTCGTTAGACTGTCAGTGCCCGCCTTGATAATTCTAAGCTCATCGAGTCGGATCGTGACAAGTTCAACCACCCACGTGTATATATGAAATTAAGATAAATCTTTATAAACAAAACTAAAAAATAATCTTCAAAATTAAAATAAAAAACATTAAATGGTATTGAACAGTCCATGACAATTTTCAAATGAACAACATGCAAGTTAAACCATATATGTGTATATATTAAATAATAAAAAAGTGTCTGCAAGTAAATAACACAAATAAGTTAACTTTAAAGTATGAATACAAAAAAAAAAAAACCAATTACAAAATAATTTTGGTTTAACTTTGAAAAAAAAAAAAAGCCCATGAAATATTAAATCACTAAAAAATGTGTAAGATTTACCCATTTTATTTGATGCCTGAAAAAGTTATAAAAAAAGGGCAAACATAAGCATCTCAAATTAAGCCAATCAAACTTGTTAGAACACAAGCAATGAAAATAAAACATTAAGTCATTTCCAGAATTTGTAACTGGAATAGAACATGTGCTGAAATGAGTTGCTCAACAAATTATATTTGGTCAATCAAATTTGACTGCCTGGCATAAAAGAGGCTAAAGCACGCCAGCGTCAATTCACGTAAGCATCTAAAATTTATGATATCTAAATTCCATGAAAGTCCCATTGAAAGGAAGAGTAGTGACAATCAAATAAAAAAGGTTTGAAAGCTTTACATATGACTAATTTTCCATGGATAACGTCCAACTTGCTCATAGAAAAAAATGTGGAGAGACAAAACACTCTGAGAGTATACTTCACTTCCAGAAGATGGTGCAAAAAGACATTCCAGAGAGAAAAGACAAGGGCATGCACACATGCTGGAGAAAGAGACCACTTCACTATGGTTGAAACTTTATTTATCTACATATTGCATGCCCATCTAGGTGTGTAATTGTATTTTTTCTTGTGTTTCAGCCCGTGTATGACCCGTATCAAAACCAAAATTTAGATTGAAATGCCTTCAACACAATTTTAAAATTATAAGACATTTGACAGAGCGTATCAAAGTTGTGCCTATGTCTAATACCATACCTCATTGTTCAAAGACGCTTAGGTAGGTCCGGCAAATTTCGTCACCCAATGAGTTTGAAATATGTAAATCTCTTACCTATAACTAGTTTGGGATAGAAGGCAATTTATTTCACTATGTTGCAACATAAATTGCCATTTTCTAGGCTTCTCGTTGATCTTGTGTCGTTAAATTATAACTCTCAAATTTTTAATAGAATAAATAACTCAAATCAAATTGATCCCAATCTCAAAACTTTAAATCCAAATCATAATAACACAGCCTTAACCAAATTAGATAAAGGAAATTTCTCACGAAATGTATAAATATTTTTTAAAATTCTTATTTCTACAATTGGCCCATTGTTGAATGGCAGATTCCCCTTTCAAGTTAACATATTATTCTCAATGTCAGTTTATCTTGGTCACAAAAAGCAAGAAGTGTCAAGCTCTATTTCTATTGAACGAGCATTCAACTGGCAAGCTGAAGATCATTTGTGTGAAAAAATTGCTCAAATATTTTATTCAATTGTCCAACTATTTCATTTGTCAATAATCTCAATTATTTTAACACTTTTTCATATCCAGCCAACAACAAAGTTAGTGATTATGCTACTCCAACTATTAATCTTCTCAAGAAGACTTCGTTTCAATTCCCAAAAAAAATGTTAAAAGAATGTTGAAACCTATAAAGAACACTTAAAATGAGAATGGAATCAACATAATTTGTGAAACTTGGATAGAAACACAAAAAATAACATATCATTAGTCTCATGAGCATCCCAAAATCCAGACCTATGTTTTATAAAAGCCATCAACGATGAATAAGCACATACGGATAAATTTTATATTGTCAACCAAATCAAAGAAGCGATTATGGGAGTGAGTGCAAATAAAGTGGTCCAAATAATCACTAACGAAGCATCGATATATAGAACTACATAAACACAGATCAAATCTAAATAACTTTTGGACTATTGTGTTGTTCACACATTGAATCTTATATTGAAAAGTAGTTGTGCTCCAAAGAATATGGAAGATAATGAGAACAATTATGAAGAATGCAATTGGATTAATGATAATTCTAGACATCACAATTTTATCAAGGCCATCATGAATCAATTTTCAATGAGTCCATGCAGTTAAAAATATTAGCTACAACAAGGTTCATTTTGGATAAATAATAATTATGATTTGATGATTTAGAATAATAAAGAAGGCCGATAGATAATATTTATTAGTGACGTGAAGCATGTACCATAAAGATGATGTACATAAGGTGAAACTTGTGGAATCAAAAATTTTAATAAATTGGGGTAGGATAAAATAAATTGTAATATTACTTTTATAGAGAAAATATGTGACATTAAAAGTGGTTGATAAAATTAATTTTATCTTTACCTTGTAAACGATATGTGAAATGTTATGATAGACCAGAAGAAATGAATTACATACAAACATAAGAGAGATAGATGATGAGGATTGTTTAATTTTATAATGTTGTACATAATCTTATATAAAATAAAATAAAAACAACACACTCTTTCTTTCATTGCTGTGCTCACTCTATAAATATAACATAACATTTAATTTCTCATCACTCATAAATTGATAAGATTGCTTATTAGATGTATTCTTTAATCGGATACTACAGTCATTTTTGGCTAAGCAAAGCTTCAAACTACATTGCTCCACATAAACACATGAAGATATCAAATGATATGAACAAATACTTGGAAAGAATTTTTCACGATAGTAAAGAAAAATCAATTGTTAAATTAAAACATGTCAACTTAGTTCGATTCAACAGGTTCCTTTGTTGCTCATGACTCTGTAGTTCGATTCAATAGGTTCCTTTGTTGCTCATGACTCTGTAGCTTCTAAAGGCACTATAAATGGAAAAATTAAGTGGATTATTGATGAAGACAGTTCCCATGACTGCAAAATTTAGCTTTTAACTTATTGGCTCAATGTGGCTCAATCATATTCATCTTATTGCCACAAAAAAATTGGAGCAAATATTTTTGTATTAATTCACTTGAGAAGAGCAAGAACACTCCTCAATAAGGAGAAGGCTCGGTATTCGTGAACGTTAATCTTCATCTTTTATCTAGGAGCCCATAATACATTCAATGGCGAATTAAATTACAGGATAATAGCAGAGATACATTGGCAATGAGGGTAAGATTGGAATACTTCAAATTGTTGATCTCTCTGGATGAGTAGCCTGAAAATTATTTTTTTTCTAGAAAGGTGTTAATGATAAAGGCATACGAGCTAGCAGTAATGATGGCCCTAGCATTGCATCTATTAACTCTAATTTGAGATGATCACATATTCATATTTTGTTGGATTATTTTAAGGTACAACATTTCTTTTGTTTCTTTTTTTTTTTTGTGGGGATGGGGAATTTTTAACATTTTGAAAATAAAACTGATATTGGAACAACATTTGAAAAATTAAAATTATTAATAAATGCTTGTTCAATAAGATATATTTTTTTATTAAAAATATGTTTGACTTTGTTTTTCGTTAAAAAGTTTATTTATAATATTAAACTTCATATTTATTGTCTTTGATAGAGAAAATTAAAAAACTAAATATGTTAAATTAATAATTTATCAAATATAAAATTATATTCATAATGTGTCATGTCCTACTTTCAGTAATTATGTCTCATTGGTGTATTTGTTTGTGTTCATGCTTCAAAGCTTAGATATAATTTCAGTTATTTATAAATATGAAATGTCACTCCAACCATTTCTTTGAAGTAATTACTGTAACTTATCCCCCTAATTTTATCACACATTCATATTTGAACTTATCCCCCTAATTTTATTCACAGTTATTCCAGATCGAAATGGAACTCTGATGGTGAATATGCAAAGAACTTATACTTGGTTTCTGCGACTCTGCACAAACGTTTCTTCCTCCCAATAGAGAGCTTCTGTGTTCAGATTCCCAGGTTTGTTCAAAGTAAGATATTGAAGTACTTGTATACATGTTTTTATAGGCGTCTCAATTATTTAAAAATACAAAGAACTACCGATTGGTGCTTTTATTTAAATCATAGAGCCAAACCATAAAAACATCATAGTAACTTTGTAAATCAAAAAACAACCAGAGAATCTTAAATATATAATTTTATCAGGTACAGAATATTGTCACCGTGAATATGAACTTAGAAATGGAACTTTGAGCGTCATACATATGAATACACACCTGGGTGTCATGTTCAACACAATGGGCATTTGTCAAAAGCTTCCCATTTCCTATCATAAAAGCACTGTAAATACAAGAAAGGTGTTACCCTCTTACAGCAATAGAAAAATGAAAGATTTATATAAAAACCACTCAATTCTCGTGTATTTACATATTTAACACCTAAACTTCAATTTTTACATACATGACCACCCTATGAATGAAAATGTGTACCTCAGTTTTTAAAAGTCAAAACGGTGATATTTTTATGTGATATGAAAGATTTGGGTTTTACAAAGGTAAACATTAAATTTTAGGTGTTACAGAAGATTAAATGTTTGTCTAGCTCTACTTTACTACACAGATGCCAAGTGAAAATAGTAATAGTGAAAAGCGAGAATGCCAAACAACCTTGAATCAGCAAGTTAGTGGTGGCACAATTGCACAAAGGCAAGGATTAAAACTTAACAAAAAATTTCAAGAAGATTATTGGTGAAGGCAGGATTCTTACCACCAACCCTTTAGCCTAGTGTTATCAACAATTTCACAAGAAATAGCTTTCGCATTGCACGAGAATTCATCTAACCATCACATCAACAAGAACCGGGAGTGCATAAAATCAAGGAACTGGTTCATCGAGCCAAACTTCACAATAATAATATTCAATTTAATTTCTTTACGTTTTATTTGTATTTGTAAAAGTTTTTAATGCTGACATCATCATAAGGAAAGTAAGCATTCCTAGTTCACACGTTGGAGCTGATAAATCTAGTCTAAAAGTTTAAATAATGGCCAAGCACCTATAATTATTCATATTTCTTTTCTCATTAAAATGAAGAGATTGTTATCTAAGAAACAGTGAAAAGAATCCAAATCCTTTATCATAATGGATCAATAATGAATTCAAATTTGCATCTTAATGATACTCATATGGATCAATATTATGAATAAAAATAATGAATCAATTTATCTTCCCTATGTAAGAATGAGTAAGAGCTTGAAGCGGATGAGCTACTGCAAAGAAAAAAGAAAGCAACTTACTAGCAAGAGATTTTCCTTGATAATTGAATTAATCATAAAATGTATATGCAGGAGCAAGTCTATAATCAGTTCTGAAAAGGCTTCATAGCATTTTAAAAGACAATTCCATGAGATTGTAAGCTTTGAAAAAGACAAACAATTTCCATCTTAGAATATAGGTTGCCAGGTAACAGTAAGAAGCAAATTCTAACATCGACCCTAAAAAAAATCAAGGAAGATGTACATGCATTCCACTCAATTCTTACGTACTTACACATCTAACACCCAACATCAATTTTTACATATATACCGACTTACCTATGCATGAAAACGTGTATTTCACTTTTTAAAATTAAAATGGCATTCTTTTTTTTATGTGATGTGAAAGATTTGGGTCGTATAAATGTAAAAAATTAAATTATACGTAGTGTTAGATATGTAAATACATAAGAATTAAATGGTATGTATGTAAACGCCCCAAAATCAATAGAAGGCAACTTGGACAATGAATCTAAGATATTTCCCCGAATGATATGAAAAGCCAAATGGGATTTATTTAGTTTTGAGGGATCAAGTTTACCATGAAAGCAAGTCCTCAAGATTTATTATATTTTGGGTATTTTACTCGAGGACACTCTCACTAAAGGGATTACTCACTAAAGGGATTAAAGCCGCATTCTTGATTTAGCAGAGTGCAAAGTTCAAGCTCAATTAAGATTAGAAGGGGTAAGATAGCGAAGTGACTAGGATTTCAAGACCTTGTTAAACGAGTTCAGGTGTCTTCTCTTACGATGTCCAAGTGATACTATGTCAATTGGACCGGGCAAAAAGAAGCAATGAGAATGCACAAAACTCTTAACATCCCTCAGAGAGGGATTACAAACAGAAAGTGGACAAAATAGGTTGCAACAACCTAAAGGACAGCACCAAAGATATGGGTATTATCATCATCAAAAGGATTGTAGA
This sequence comes from Phalaenopsis equestris, assembly GCF_001263595.1. Lineage (NCBI taxonomy): Eukaryota > Viridiplantae > Streptophyta > Magnoliopsida > Asparagales > Orchidaceae > Phalaenopsis > Phalaenopsis equestris. The sequence continues at coordinate 398,000 of NW_018164985.1, read as the reverse complement.
AAAAAGGAAGATGGCTCTGTCAATTATAATGAAGACTAAAGGAATGAACCCAAATTATCAGACATACTTTTTCTTAACAACTAGGTGGAAAATGTCAATTTTAGGCCCACAAAATCTTAAAGGGATAATTGTCCTCATGAGTGAAGAGTAAGTGGGATTTATAAGAACAACTAGATGGAGTTGCCCTAATCGGATATGGTATTACAACCTCAGATAAAATTCCTCTTGAATCTAATGCGATTAAAGAAATACATGGGACAATTTTTTCACCAACGGGTAAGATGCCCACAAAGAGACTTAAAACCCAAGCATGGCAGATTAAGAAGCCCAAAGACTGGTCATACATCCTCTAGATGGGAATGCCACTAAACTACACAAGTTTTACATACATGCTAACTCTAGATACAATGCAAGGTAAATTGACTGGCAAGGAAGGAAAAGGGGCTAATGACATTGTCGAATAGGTGATATGGCCTAACAAGAAAATGATGATTGACATATCAAACTAGACTGCATGCAAACATAGCACAGGATTTTACATGATTATGCAAAGGCATTCAACGATATGCTCGTCTATAAAACAAGGTGCATAGCTTTAGCTAATGCATATTTGTGTTGTATCTGACGCATGGTACTCAACAACTTAATCGGCCCTTTAACATTACAGATTGGGCAAATATTCCTCTTTATAATTTCATAAAAAAATTGAGTGACCAAAGAATTTAACAAAGTTTTAAAGACCAATTTTATGTTTGGGCAAAAAATTTAACCAATGAGCCTAAAAGAATATCCAAAACATCTAGAGCATTGCAGGTAATGTATAAAAATAGAAATAAATCTCCAGGCTTTGTTAGGATGTCAAGAAAAGAAAGCACGCATAAGGTTGGAGGAGAGAGCATCAAAGAATACAGATCGTCACCAACTCAAACTCTCTGTCCTATAACTCTAGAGATTAGCCCCCAACAGTATAAAGTATAGCATTACAAAACAGCAAAGAATAATTTATTAGATTAAAGAGGGCAACTTAATTGACATGTTAATAAAATATTTTATTACAATCTTGAAAGAAACCCCTAGATGCCCATACATCGATAAGAGAAAATGGAATACATTCTAGGAAAAATCTAGGTGTGAAATGCAAGGGTGTCTGTGTGTATAAATTGAAAAATGTCAATACGCATTAAAAAGAAACTTATTTTCTTTCCTCATAATATATTTCACTAATCGTGTTTCCTTTATTAGATTTTTTTTTCCTACTTATTTTTTATTTTGGAGGGATTTCTAATTGGTATACTTGACATGATTTACACTCAGTTCCAATGCAAAATTAGATTGTCAAAATTGATATGCAAAGGAATACTTCAACTTCACCTTTGGACCCTACCTTGCAAAGAATGGTATCATCCATGTTAATTATTGTATTAAAACTCCAGAACAAAATGGGATAGCTGAGAGAAAGAATAGGCAACTCCTTGAGGTATCTTGATCTATAATGCCCTCTCACAGTGTCCCAAAAATTTTCAATGCTTACGGTCGCCTATTTCATTAATAGAATGCCAAGCAGGGACCTTGGATTCAAAGTCTTCTCTAGTTTTTTAATGGAAATATATCTTCATGATAGAGTCTTCTCATTCAATCTTCATCTAAAAATATTTGGTTATCTCTTTTGTACACATTCACCAACCAAAATGCATAAAGCTTGACCTAAAATCCATCAAATGTATCTTCCTTGGTTATGCCTCTAACAAAAAAAGAGTAAAGTGTTATCCTCTCATTGCTAAAAAATACTATAACTTCTTGGATGTTATATTTTTTGAAAAATAATCCTACTACCTCAGATTTGAAATTCATAGGAAGAGTCTGCGTGAATATCAGATTTGAAACACTACTCTAGATAACCACACTAAATTAGAATCACCACAACCTATTCTACTTCCTTCTAAGCATCTTGTCTCCTAAGTTCTGCCACTTGAGGATCCAACCTGAGATTAACAATAAGGAACTTCGTCTATAAACTAAGGGCCCGTTTGGGGCAGCTTATAAGTGCGGCGGCATTTTCAAAAACGTCACTGTACTGTTTGTTTCTCACGTTTTACGGGTGTTTCCAAAAACGTGATTTTTATTTTGTGAATAACGTCGCCCGCGGGATCATCCTTGCGGGCGGCGTTCCCTTGTCGCGTTTTGTCCATAATTACTCCCCTGCTCTGGAATCTCGCGATCGCCCTCTGCCTCGCAATCGAGCTCAAAGAGCCGCTTCTTCGGCACTCCTTCTCTTCGCGTTCCTTCGGCACTGCTCTTCTGTTTGGAGCATGCGAGGCATCCTCTCTCCTTTAAAAAACTCTACCAGTTCTGCTTTCCCAATCTCCTCCCTCCTCTCTTCGAGGCAATTCGCTAGGGCTTTTGTCGAGGTTGTGAGGTTACAGGATTCTACTCCATGAATCCAGAATAGTAAGCTCTCATGTCTGTTTGACTCTTGGTTTCAAGGATTAGCTCTTGTTGGCCTAGGTTTTCTTCTCTTGCTCAATGTCCTCACCGCTTGCTATTCCTCTGCGATTTCCCTTTTGTTTATGAAGGGATGAATTTGGTTTTGATGTATAAATGTTGTTGATTAGGCGTGTTTTTTGGTAAGGCTACCCCTGTCGGCTGCATCCTTTTTTTTTTGTTCGATGGGTTTGCTTGTTGCGTTTCTTTGCTATTACAAACATGTTTCTTGCTTGTCGTGGATGAGAGATTCCATCGAATGAATCCTTTAACTACTGCGGGAGGTTTATCATCTAACCAACACCGAGGAGTTTTTTTTTTTTTTGGCTACTTTGATGATGCTAGCTATTTGTTGGGGTGTTGTTTCCAAGACTGCTAGTTAATTGATAGAAATGTTTGGCTTACCTTATTAGCTTCTTATTTTATAGATGCTTCATGGTGAGCAGGTTAGACAGTTAAAGGTTTAAGAGCAAGTTCATTGAGATTTTTAGCCTAAGATAAGACTACTGATTGTAACATTTTAGATGTTATTATGCTTTTAGTTTAGAATTATCTCAATGTTATAAGCTAAAACATATGTACCAATTCTCCATTCTAAATTGTAGCATAAAGCATTTGTACTAAACAGCTTATTCTGAACAGGGACAAATAAGTCATTTTTCCAGAATCAGCTGTTTTCCAAACGCACAAACCAAACAGTCATACAGCTTATCCGGATCAGCTGCTCATCAGCAGATTATCAAGATAAACTGTTTATCAGCAGAAGCTGGATAAGCTACAGCTGCCCCAAACAGACCCTAAGAGAAAGAAATTCACTAAGCAGGAAAAAGACAATATGCAACCACAAGACTGCTCGCAACCAAATCTGAATCCATATATCTTTGTAGTTCCAAGAGAGGTAAAATTGAGTGGAGATGACAGAAAAGTTACACAAATTATCCTATCTAGAAGTATGTTATCTATAGGAAGTTATCTTCCTATAAAGTTTTTGTATATTAGCATAATAGTGTGCAGATACCTAAGTCTATTCATGAAGCACTTCAAAATCCAGAATCAAAAAAAGGTAGTTGAAGAGAAAATTCAAGCACTTGATCAAAAGGGCACATGGGCCTTTATAAATCCTCCACCTGATAAAACACTCGTTGAATGCAAATGGGTGTTCAATGCAAGTACAAAGCAGACAAAAGCATTGAGAGGTTTAGTATTAGGTTGGTGGCCATAAGTTTCACTCAATCATATGGAATAGATCATCAAGAGACATTTGCATCAATGACCAAGCTAAACACTGTAAGAATCCTTCTTTCCTTGGCAATGAAAAAAGAGTAATAACTGCATCATCTTGATATCAAGAATAACCTTTTGAATGGAGAGCTTCAAGAAAAATTATATATGAAAATCCCACCATGACTAAAAATGGCTCAAATAAACATCTGATTTATAAAATAAGAAAGTCACTTTATGGTTAACAATCTCCCCAAGGCTTGGTTTGACAAGTTTGTCAAAACTATAAAATCTAATGGATACATCCAATACCAAGCTCATTATACACTTTTCATGAAGCATACACAGACAGGAAAGCTATACTCATTGTCTATGTAGATGATTTGATCCTGATGGGTGATAATGAAAAAGAAATTGAGAAGACTAAGGAAATTCTTGCCATTGAATTTGGAATCAATGAACTAAGAGTTATAAGAAACTTTACGATCACGGAAGTGGTCACAATGAGTTATCCAAAAAAAAGTACATTCTAGACCTACTAAAAGAAACAAGAATGATGGGGTGCAAATCTGTTATGGACTTCAACAAAAGGTTACACTCAGGTAGGAAAAACACACCGGTAGAAAAAGATAGATATCAGAGATAGGTGAGAAAACATATCCACAAGTCACACACTAGACATGATATCGCTTATTCTATCAGCATATTGAGTCAACATATGAATAATCCAAATGAAGAATATTTGAAGATGGGTTATAGAATATTGATATTTCTTAAGAAATCCCTAGTAAAGTGTTATTTTTTAAGATATCAAACAACAAAGAGGTAGAAGTTTACAATGATTCTAGTTGGGTCAGAAAACTCATGGATAGAAGATCTACATCTGGATATTGTTCATATGGATGAGAAAATCAAGAAGCAAGCAGTGGACTTTAGAAGTAGTGCAGAATCTTAGCATCGGACGCTTGCTTTAGGAATTTGCGAAGGAATGTGGATCTCAAAGTTACCAAATGAGTTAAGATGCTCCTCGATGAATCCCATAAAGATGTTCTATGACAGTCATGATGCCATTAATATTGCAAAAAATCATGTGCAACATGACAGAACCAAACTCATTGAGATTGAGACATTTTATTTCTAAAAAAGCCAATGGTGGCACATACACCTAATATACATTCCAATTCACTTCAAGTCATTAATTTCTTCACTAAATCCCTATCTCCGGGCAACTTCGTTAATTTGAATATCAAGTTGAGGCTCTACAACATCTATAACCCAACTTAAGGGGAGTGTGGAATTCCAACCCTGTTAGGTGGCGCAGACCACCGATCATATGAGCCCCACAAGTTCAATCTATGGAAGCTATTGGAGGGAGTTTCCTATTTCAATTTTATTCCTTTTTTATTATTTTCTTATTATGTTGTACGTCATTCCTTCTTTGTTTATTTTGTATTTGATAAGTTATAATAGGCTTAATTATCATGGCCCTTGTCGTTCCCTCATAATAAGGTGAAAGGTTATAATTTGAATATGATGGAATAAATTACAGGAGAATAAAATTTCTCTGCCATTTATTCGCTTAAAACTAATAACGGTAAAGAATACATTCATTCCATCATTAGTAATTATCTTTTCAAGAATGATATTATCCATACAAATTCTTGTGTGGATGCTCAACAAAATGGGGTCGCGGAAAAAGAAAAATGTACACTTACTTGAGGTGACCCATGCAATTATGTTATTTAATGATATGTCTAAACATTTTTTAAAGTCGCTCTTACAACCATATACCACATCAATAGGATGCACAGTCGTCCCAAATTTTCAAATTTCCCGTAATGTTCTCATGGAATCCTATCCACACATCTGTTTTTTTTTTTCTTTTGACTTACCATTGAAGATTTTTTGTTCTACCTTTGTTAGCATTTATCAACCACACTGCACCAAACTTGATCCCAAAACACTTTGATGCATTTTTCTCAATTATTCACCCAATCCAAAAAGGTGCAAATGCTACTCTTCAACCACTAAAAAAATATATATACCATGGATGTCACCTTCTTTGAGAATCAATCTTATTTTCCCAAATAAAAAATTTTGAAAGAGAACTTGAGAGAATATTGAATTTGAAATTTTTTTAAAGATACTCCAATAAATTTTTCTTTAACTGAACCAAATTTTGTCTCTCAACCAGTTCCACTTGTCCCTCAAGCAGCTCTACTTGAAAAAATAAACTGTCACAAAATTTGTCTCGATTGTCTCTACTCCACCTCAACAAGACACAAATGATCAGAAATTTCGTGTATACACAAGAAAAGGACCACTGAGCATGTAAAAGACACTATGCAGAATCGAAACTTTCAAGAGCAAGAGCCAAATCTTCTTGATAATCATAATGGTATAGATTCCTTAACTTATGAGTTTCTTACACCGATGGTTGATGATTTTAATTAGGCAATTTCACACAGAAAATGTATCTAAGGTTGCATTGATCATCCAATTGAAAGATACGTAATCTATGGAAAGTTGCTACTATTTTTCAAAAATTTATAAACAAACTACTTTACCCATCATACACGATACCTGAAATTGCATACCCATTCAGTATAGCAAGCCAGCACATGAATAATCCAAATATGAATCATTTGAAAGAGAAACAAACTACTGAGATACTTAAATATCACCATTGGAGATGATTAACACTTCAAAAGATCTAAAAAATTGTGAATTTGAGATACACATAGATACTAGCGAGTAGAAGAGAAAACTAACAGAAAATCAACCATTGGATATTATTTATATGTCTGAAGCAATCTCACAGCGTGGAAAAGTAAAAAGTATGTTGTTTTCTCTTGAAGTTGTGCAGAATCTAGATATCGTGCTCTTGCACTATAAATATGTAAGGGAATATCGATTCAAAGACTATTAAGGGAATTTAAGGTTGTAATGAAAGACACAACTAAAATGTTCAATGATAGTCAAGCAGCTATTAGTATGGTCAAAAACTATGTGTATCATGACAGAACAAAACACATAGAGATTGGTCGACACTTCATCTCAAAAATGATTAACCATAAAATTGTTCGGGTCAGCTATATTTCTACATAACTTCAGACTGCTAGTATTCTCACCAAAGCACTACCAAGGGTCAATCATAATGAATTGAAATCCAAACCCGGTCCGTACAATATATACAAACTAGCTTGAGGGCAAGAATTGAAAACTATCAATCATCATTAGAAAGAAAAATATTTATTTTTCTCAAATATGTTCACTAATCATGTTTCCTTTATTGGATGATTCCTTTTTTTGTTCTTTACTTATTTTGGAAGGATTCCTAATTGGTTTTTTTCATTATTATATGTATGTAACAAGGTGTAATACGTGAGGGTTGATGAAAAATAAAATTCTTTTAAGAATATTTATAGTATACATACAAACACTTGTCCTGATTTGCAGAAATTATAACTAAGTTTGCATCTTTAGGGCAGGCCAAATGAATACAAGTTCATCAAGTTTCTATTGAACAGATGCAAAAATGCTCGAGAAAAATCCAAGAAAATGTGAGAATAATCTCAAAACCTCTTACTCCAGACATCTCTTCCTAATTAAAATAAATTAAACATAATTTCATGAAATTAGAAACAAGGATCTATAAAACTATTAAGGAAACTTGAATGTCTTAAACATGACTCTAAACTGACGACCTCAACATCATATGTATTTATGCAAGGAAGTGGACATCAATATTGACATTAATTTTTTGAAAATTTACATACATACCACTCAATTCCTATGTACTTGCATACCTAACACCAAAACTTCAATTTTTACCTACATACCACCTTACCTTTGCATGAAAAGGTATATTTCACCTTTTAAAAGTAAAAATGATGGTATTTTTAATGTTACAGATTTGGGTGGTATAAATGTAAAAAAATAAAATTTAGGCATTAGATAAATAAATTCATAAGAATTGAGGGCATCTATGCAAATGCCCCTATTTTTTTCTAGATTCCTTGTATTTTCTTTGTCTCAAAATTGGCTTTGATGGTTTATGAAGAAAGGCCAATAAGCATCAGTTTCAAAACAAATGTGTGCAAGAACAAAAGTCATGGGACAGTAGGTATCAAGATAACATGATGCCCCAAAGATTGGTAAAAAGCATAGAGCTGCAAGGGCCAAGACCGAAGTCACCGAGTGGATGGTCATGAAGCAGATGCCAGAAAGCTTTCAATGTTAAGAGAGAAGCTCATCAACAACAAGCACTAAAAGGTGTCACCAACATAGGCAATATCCTCCAAATTTGCTAGTGTTCAAAGCAGCTCCCCAACAGATAGGGATGCCAGTCGGCCAGTCCAGAAAATGTACTAAGCTAAGAACAGAAACTCTAATGAGGTTCAAGAAAGACTTGTTGGTCCCAACAAGGGTCACAACTTCCTAGGTATGCAAAAAGTCAAGGTCTGGACCTGAAATCAACAAGTAATAGGCCAAATAGAATTTCAAGCCATAGTATAAGGTTTCACTTTGGGCCATGGCTAGGGTACCCTCTTAATGCACCAAATAGATTAGGTATGCTAATACTATTATTGTAGTTTAAGATTTCTTTAAACATACCTGAAGGGTGTGTTCATTGTTTCCTTTACCTACACATTCATTTTGTAATATTTATGGCATGCATTTTAGTATAGTAAATTCTTAATTCTTCTGTGGCATTGGGGTTCGTGCAATTTCATGAAACACATTATTTGGCTTATCCATTGTTATTTATGTCTTAACAAGTGGGGATTACCAACTAAAATTTCATGATAAAACAAATGCTTTCGATCAGTGAAACTGTTTTTGTTGCTTTGTCATTCCAAAACTTAAGACACGTCGCTGCTTTAATTTGAACATAAAAGTTAAATGAAAACTATATATTAAAAATTCATAAGTTTATGGCCAAGCAGAACGCACATGCAAAACAATTGATAAATTTCTATGTAATATTAATAAGTTTAATTTGTATAGCACAGCACAATACAATAGCGCGTGATCCCGAAAGGAGCCCAAACCTTTGACCTTGTTCTAATTCTAACTTGCTTAATAGGTAGACGTCAAGATAAGAACAATACAGCAATAGCAAATATGGTGAGAACTGAATTTTTTATTTGTACTGTTTACTTTCATTGGAGATATGTAACTTTATTGGTCATGATATTAAAAAATATAATTCAATATTATTAGGTTATAACGTGATACCTAGAAGTGTGATGGGCTTAAGTATATAGGATCTATTACACATAATAAAGGATATGTCGAAAAAAAATAGCTAGTAAAACTAACACAGAAGCGCCACCCGCACTGTCACAAGTGTGAAGCGGGACGGCGTCCTAAACACGAGAAGTCTCGTGTACAGTGACCGATTGCTCTACCTAGACCAAACCAGTCCCGATTATTTCCCTTCTGAGGAGGCGGCTAGTCCTCGGGCGCCACTCCTAATTATCCTCTTATTATATATTTATTTTTGTACGAGTCTAGAGTTAGTTTTTTTGTTTGTTTTGTATCAGAACAGTCATTGGCATCTCTTCTTCCCTTCGAGGGTTGTATCCAAAAATTTAATGTGATGTTTCAAATGTATCTTCATGTCTAAGTAGTAATATCTTCCCTCCCCCTTCTGCATCCTCCCCACGTCACTTCAAGCAGCCCTCCCTTGTTGCAGCCATGCCCAAACAACCGCACATTGATATTGTCCCTACAATTTCCGAATTCCAGACACCTATCACCGTTGCCATCACCTCAGACAGCCGACCTCTTGCTATGCTGCAGTCCACCGCATTCTCTGTCGGTGTCGCCAATGTTCCCCCTCGTTGCAGCAGCCCGGAAACAGTCATTTTATGTTGTTTTTTTTGTCGTTCCAGCCACCTAGACATCTGATTCTCTCACTCCAACTTATTGTCATTGCTGCAACTCGAACCTCCCCTTTGATGTCGTCGTCCTCTTCCCTTGATGTCGCAGACTAGAGTAGCACCTATCCTACTTTTTGGCCGTCATCAAACTCTTCGCCCTTGCAACCATCGCCCAGGACATCTTACCTCCCCATGGTCGTCACTATCACCCCCTTGCTACGACCGTAACTTCCAACACATCCATCATCCTTTACTACCTCTCTGGAGGTCCAAACCCTCATCAATTACCACCGCCACCACCGAAATCCACCATAGTTTGAGTTAGGGTTGTCATTTTTCGCAATTTCAAATTTTAATATGGCGTGTTGTTGTTATTTACTATTTCAACTGGTTGTTTGTAACTTCCCATTTGAATTTCAGCAATAATAATAGTATTACTGATACTCGAGTTAGCTCAAACCACAAAGAAATGCAAATCTTATTGCTACAATTCAGAGAGGTTACAACTCGGACTCTTGAAAATAGGAAATAAATAACAACAAACACAACGATACCCAAAAGTGAGGATGAAAGTGGTGAATGTTGACTGGACAGCAGTTGGTTGGTTGGCAGCGAGGTTGCGACAATGAAAGGAGGGCCGGTGTGGGGTTCAGCAATAGCAAGGGCTGCTGGACAAGCAGGTGAAAGAGGAGGTTTAGTTGGAGATCGGCTAGAAGATTAGGAAGGTCGAAAACATGTTGGGGCAAACATGATGTTTGATGGGATGGAAATACGTGACGAGAGAGACAATAAGGGTTGATTGGGGGAGTTGGCTACTAAATCAGTAGATTCATGTTGTAAGCGGCAGCAAGGAGTGGAAGGCATGCTTGGGAGGCAACAGCAGATGGAAGCTAATCCGGAAGGCGGGAGCAAAGTGGGTTGAGGAAGAACTCCGAAAGGCTGTCCGGCAGCTGGGACAAGGGAGGTATAGGTTGTGGCGATGTGAAAGTCGAGAATAATCACCACCTCAGAGCGAGATATAATCGAAACACCACTCGTCTTTGGATACAACCCTAAGAGGGGCAATGGGGGGCGCTAGATGGTTGTCCCGATAGAACATAGTAAAAACTGAAACCGTAAACCATAAAGCACACATAGATTCTAGTAGAAAGCTCTGAGAGTGAGACCCCTTCCTATTTGAGCGAAAGCTACCTTTCTTAGATTCAGCTAGCCCTAACTCCAGCCCAACATAACTAGTCCGGTTCAGCCAGAAAACTACAACATCAGTCTCTCGAAGTTGATGGAACTTCTACCTCATTCGTAGAAGTTTATGGTTGCACTTTATTGGTGACAAAGTTGTAATCTCCCAGAGATGAAGGATCTTCTACTGTGGCGTTAGTAGCACTTGGATCCCACTGTCGATTGCACTATCTCCCAAAACACCGGAATGTTCTCCACTTGAGAGTATACATCCATATCGATCCAGCCTATCGGAGTACACTACTGAACTCCACTGGAACTTCGTGTCACGTATATTCAAATGAATTCTCCCAAAGTAACTCGTGATTTGCTCAATCTGATGTAAAGTGAGGGTAACCTGAATCTCCCGACACGGTGGTGGCCATGGCGGTAAGGTAACTTTGTGATATCCTAAAGCGCTCTCTGTCATGATTGTCTATGTCCTATCATCCTCAATTGCCACTAGAACTGATCCCACCAACGCTTCTCGGCTGGCAAGAGTATGTGATCTCGGACTCTACAGAAGGCAGGAGTATGATACGCTTGTCGTATTTGATGACAGAGTGGGTGTTCTTATACCCATCATGTCGAGTCTTGCAATCATACTGCCACAGTCCCCCTAGCAAAAAGTGACAGTCATCAATGGGCACCATGCACACAACACTTGAAACTGCAGCTGACTTCCAATCGAGAACTTCATTAGACATTTGTCAATGCTAATCATGTTCTTCTTCAACCACGTCAAAGAATACGACTGAAAATGCCTATGAGTCATAAGGCTCAATTTCTCCACAATCTATATAGACGCCTCGTTCTTGTTGCTCCCACCATCAATAATGAGACTGTCAATCTTTGCTTTCACAATGCAAAGGGTGTAAAATATGTTACGACGAAGCCAATGTGACCCCCTTGTATCCTCAGTCTGTAGGATCTGTCGAACCACAAGCATCTCACCCTCGTCTGGTGAAAAATGGTACACCTCAATTTGTTCTTCAGCTTCCTCCTCATCGTTAACCTCCTCCACTGCAACATGCCCACTCGTCGGGTAACTGGAGGCGAAGTGCCCAAATCCATGGCATCTGCAGCACTTTCGGGTTGGAACTGTAGCAAATGCGTTGCTCTTCTCAAGTTTCTTCTCGCTCTGAGTGGCTCTGTCCTTATCACGATCCGTCTTCTCAACTCCCGGAGGCATACTCCTGTTGATGTCTCTCATTATCGATGGTTGTCTGAATGATGGTGGTTGGCTGCTCTGTTCTGTGTTGTCTCTTAACTTTCAATGCTAAGATCTAGACATCTCAAATTGACTAATAAGTTTGCAATTGCACAACATTGCTGATAACAGTCTTCAAACACCCCATATATTGAGCTATGGTATGTTACTCTGGCTCGACCAACTCACAATTCATTTGCAAGTGGTCAAATTATGTCTAAACTCCTCCATTGATAGGTGTCTTTGTTGTAGGCGATGGAGTTACAAAAATATATTCTCACAGTAATGAGGAAGGTATTTTCTCTGCATCTCCTTTCTCATCTTTTCTCATGCAGTAATTTAATCATTATATTCTCTCTTTTGCTGCCTCTGTAAGTTTTTCCATCACAAAGAGGCAGTCTTTCTTAGTTTGATGGCTGCAACTTTTACCCTATTATCTTCTGGCACATCTTTATACTCAAAGATCCTCTCAACTGACTGAAGTCATTCGAGGAAATCGTCTGGATCAATACCTCCATCGAAACTTCGATAGATCCATTTGTACAGTGAAATCTTTATATCCTCCATATGTTGCCTCCTCTGTCGACCTCCTCTGATAATGAATTTCAAAGTGTCGAGGTCTATCTTCCTTATCACCGAAGTCATCCTTATGGAAGAAATTTAGATCTTCGTCCTTTTCTCCCCTTCAACTCTCCATATCATGATAGAGGGTAATCTCCCCCTAGGTTCCATCAACAATCTACGTGATCCTTGACTGAAGATGATGGGACTCTCGTTGTATCTCTTCACAGGTAGGCTCTGGCTCATATCACCTTGGTGGCATGGTTAGGGTTTGGTATTTGTGAGAGTGGAAAGGGTATTTGGTGGAAAGAAAAAATTTTGGTGGAGATGGTTTAGTTATGGCGGATGCTAGGAAACCCTAGAATATGAGTAAAATTAGGCTAGCTCTAACACCTATTGATACCAAAGTTAACCTAAACCACAAGGAAATGCAAATCTTGTTGTTGAAATTCAGATGAGTTACAATCGAGACTCTTGAAAATAGAAAATAAATAACAACAAACACAACGACACCCTAAGTTGATGACGAAAGCGATGAATGTCGACTGGACAGTAGTTGGTTGGTTAGTTAGTTGAGAGGTTGCGGTGGTGGAAGGAGGGTCGATGTGGGGTGTGACAACAGCAAGAAAGATAGGCTGAAAGGGTGGGAAAGTTGGAAACGGGTTGTGGCAAATCTGTTGTTCGATGGGATGGCATTAGGTGACAGAAAAGAGGGTAGGTACGGATTGAATGGGGAAGTTGGCGATTAAAGCAGTAGGTGCGGGTTGTAGGTGGCAGCAAGGAGTGGGAGACGGGTCAGCGATAGATGGAGACTGATCTAGAAGTTGGCAGCGAAGTGGACTGCGAACGAACAGGCACAAAAGGCTAGCTAGCGACTACAGAAGGGGAGTTGCAGGTTGTGGGGAATGGAAAAGTCAAGAATAATCACCACCTCGGAGCGAGATACACCCAGAGCACCACTCTTCCTCGTATACAACTTTAAGAAGGAAAATAGAGGATGTCGACAACTTTCCTGACAAAAAACACAGTAAAAAATGATCCTAAAACAAAAAACATACATAAATACTAGTAGATAGCTTGGAAAGGTTATACCCCTTCCTATTTGAGTGGTAGCCCTCTTTCCTATTGTCAGCTGGCCCTAAGTCCAGGCCAGCTAAACCCCCAGTTGAATCGGTCCAGCTCAGCCAGGAAAGCAGCCAAGCATTATTTGGGTTAACTCTAATAGCAATTAGGATTATATAAATAAAATGAAGTGCATCAAGAGTTTTATACTTACGAGAATATTGTATAGAAAGTAAATTTTTTAAAAATGCAATTAGATTGATACTTTAATATGGATCTAAATGTTGGGCGGTAAAAAAGTCATCAATATCTAAATTAGTAAAAATGAGAATATCAAGTTAGTGTGTGACAAAACTACAGAAAAAAAATTAAGTAGTTAATATATTAGAAAAAAAGGCCTACAAGAAGGCTATTGAAAATAAGCTTTAGATGATTTGGGCATGTAAAACTATAGATATCATCGGAATAATACATAAAATTAGCATCAGAGCAACCAAAAGCTCATGATTACTAATAAAATGTCTCAAAGCAGGGTTGTGCAAACAAACGTCATAGCTAAATGACTTCAATTTTGATAACCTGTGTGATAGATTTATGAAATCCTAACAAATTTATTTCTATATTTTTCCTGAATTTTTTACCCTTGCCCATCATCTTTGAAGCCCATTGTATTACTTTTTAAATCTTTGAAGCTTCAATGATTGTTATCTCATAAGTATTTAAAGTCAAAAAGACAATTATCTCATCTATTTACGATCATCATCATCCACCTTGTGGAGTAAATAAATTCAGAATATAGATTATCTTATGAAAATAATAATACTTGAATCATAATCTTCCTTGATGTTAACCCACACAAATGAATGCATGAGCATTAATCAATAATCGAGAGCATCTCTTGAAGGTGCCGAGTGTAGTAGTTAACCTAAGGAAGTTTAGTCCCTTTAAGAGGTTAATCAACTAAGATTCTCAACTTGACTTAACTTTAATAATAAAACTTCTCATGGATAACTTACACAGATTTAGATAAAATTTATTGGTCCTACTTCACAGTATATATTTTCCCATCTTCTCATGTGAAATCTCATATGCGAGAAAAGTACCCAAGTATCACATCTTTTTTTCCTTCAACAATGAGAATTCATAGTGCCAACCACAAATAATTGAGATAAGACTGATGATGACTACATTTAATTCTTGTTGTATATAGATTACTATACAAGGAAACAAGCTTGATTCAGGTTTTTTTTATAACATCATTAAATAGGTGGAATTCTTGTCTTAAAGCACAATGTATTTACACTTCTACTTACAGTATTTACATATTCCATGTCCGAGTTTACACCTCCCATCATGCCCCAAGTTGTTGAGAATACTATTTTTTAGAACTGGGTGTGAATAGTGGAGAGATCAGTGGGTCTAGTTGTCGGGAAGAACAAATGCTATAACTAATTACATGATAAAAATGAAAATGAGCAAGAAAAAGTAGAAAAATGAATTAAAACAAACCTTCCTGTACTGGTATATTGCCTTTGTTTTTGCCAAGGAAGTGAATAATCAGGTTCAGTATGAGTACAATAAACCTAATGATAATACAACAATTTAGTATAAATAGTAAAAGTTCGTTCCAGCTTCAGTTACAACCCTAACAAACCATTTCTGCTTACAAAACAGCCAAAAAAATAAATAAAATCAGCCATCTGAAAATCCTTCAGATATTGCATGTATGTGAAACATAGAGGGCTATAAAAATATTACTAACTGATACAAAATGTAGGGTTATCATTCAGTAACAAACATTGAAGCATGGTTGTGACAACATGCGAGCATATTATCCACATTACATGCACTCATAATCAACCTGAATCTCTGCATATAAATTGGGTAAACATTGCATAGTTACCATCAAGTTGCCCAAAAAAAATACTCTCAGGCTGCAGACAGTGTGTTATCGTTACCATCAAATTGCCAAAAAAATTTTAAGGTAAATTTACATACATAATACACAATTCTTACTTATTTATATATTTAACACCTAAAGTTTGACATTTACACCTATATCACCTTGGAGTCATAAACCTATGTATGAAAATTTGTATTTCAATTTTAAAAGACAATGATGGTGGTTCTTTTTATATGATGCTAAAGATTTGAGTGGTATGCATGTAAATATGAATATTTAGGTGTTAGATATGCAAATACATAAGAATTGTGTGGCATGTATGTAAATGCCCTGAAATTAATCTAAGCAGCAGCGTACCTTCACAACAGCATTAAGAAAAGTGGAATCTTGAAAATCTCCTATGTCATTGACCTGATTAACCAAGTTGGTTCTTAGTAGGAATCTTTCAACATATATTTAGTTCTTTAGTAAAGTTAAAACTAAACTAGAATTACTCTAAACGTCATGAAGATATAAAATACAGATATTATTTGCAGCAGCAGGTGAGAATGTGGTTTGATTAAAAACATTCAACTATTATTTAATTATAACATAAATTCTCAACATATTCTCTTTTTAACAAGCACAGGAAAGTTATAGAATATATTTAGATCCTTCTGTAGAACCCTCGTTAAATTGATTCATAAATAGCATAAAGTTAGTGGCAGTATTTTGATGACTATGACGATGAGAAATAAAAGAACGCAATCAACACTTCCAAACCCATCTAGACAAATTTAAAAAAGAAATAGTTTCCAGCATTACAAAAGTGGTTAGAGAATTGCATTAATGAAATTGGTCCTAACATAATTTGATGGAGTATTTAGTATTCACATTTGATCATCTTCATGGTAAATTCATCAATATTTAACTTCAGTTTAGAATTTCACGCAGCATGACTTCATCCATATTCTATAACAGTAAAAAAATAACGCTGAGAAAACTTAACACAGACTGTTCAAGGTGAGAAAAAAAATATACATGATATTTTACAAACATTCCCTTCTCTTTTAGTTTCCCAAACACTAACATTCCAATTAAAACAAATTTTTGAGGAAGTTTTACTCAGGCCACTCCCTTAGTTTGGATATGCACGGTAACGAGCGAAAAGCACCCATAAGATGGGTAGCTAAAATTATTTTCATAGCATCACAAAAGAAGGGTAGAACAAACATAACATGAATAAAGTAGTGCAAAAGAATCTTTGAATAAAAGGTTTAACGAATAATATGCAAAATTCAACAAGAACAAACGGAGAATGATATATCGTAAAGCTGACATCAAGTAATTCGAATAAGACCGACAAAAATGAAAATGATGAATATGGTGTTTCATAAAAGATTAGCCATTAAATAATTCTTCACAAAATAGTAAGTATTAACTTTAACCCTTTCCAAGAATGAACATGGGGTTTCATTAAAAAAAAAATCAATCATTATGTAGTTTTTCACAAAATATTAAGCACCAAACCCTTTCATACTTGAATAACAAAGAGAAATCAGACATAGAATGGCGCATAATCATGGAAGCTCAAATGGATGGTTATTAAACCAACAAAGTAGGCATTCAACAATGTTAATCACTGTAACTCAATACTGTGAAACACATTAATGCTGGTCTGAAATATATCTTTATGCTGGCAAAATTAATGTAATTTTCAAAAAAATATGTTGAATGCCTTAAGAACTCTCGAATACAAGATTTCTAGCATAAATTTTCGTATTGGAAAAAATAAACATAAAAACAATTTTTTTTCTGGTCTGCGTTCATACAAAACTTAGGCATCATGAAAATAGCCTGTGAGCAAACATACAGAAACATCAGGAATATGTGCCAACAGCAAAAGCTAGCATAAAGTGGCAGATATAGATATCATTTTTTAAAGGTTAGATTAACTCCAATTCGAACTAAATAATATGCGATCGCATAGTGCAACCCTCACAACAGGTGCCACTCAGCTTCACGAAGATGAGCTCAGTGATGCAATATTCAAGAAAACTCAAAAATAACTACGGTTTTCAGAGCAAGCGCGACAAGCTGAGAAGGCGCATTGGTTTTAAAATAAACGATGGTAAAAATGAAAATAAAATCTCAACAAATAAGACGGAAACAGAACATACCTGTTGTTCCTTGAGATCGAAAATGAACCCCCTGTCCTTCTTTTGTAGTTCGTATGACCTGAAAGCAGCTGAGCTCGACTTCCCTGACTCCCCCCGACCACCATCAGGTGGAAGGTAAGTTCTCTTATCCTTTCCCGGATCAGGATACCTCTTTTGAGATAGAATCTCTACCTGCAATCAAAGAGTTCATAAATTCTAACTTAAAGGACAGAAGTAATGCAGCGACAAGTCTCGTATAATATGTTTCGATTACCGCTCCTATCCCCCGGCCAAAGGGGCGCCGGTAGAAAAAATGACGTCTAGAGTGGGGCCGATTGTCATAAAAGGAGAAGAAGGGGACCGCTGCTCGTGACAGGGAGGCATAGAGGTTCAGGGCAGGAGAGGAGCACGAAGGAGGGGCTAGAACTGCGGTCATGGTCACTATCACACAGATAAAGAAGAATGGAGAGAAGGAAGAGAACCCCAGGGCCTCCGAGGAAGAAAGTGGCAGCCGGATCTGTGTTGGGCAGCTCTCCTTATCCTTATTTTGCTCGGTGATATTGTTTGCATAAATAAAGCCAAAAAAAAACAAAAACAAAAAGAGGTTGAAAAAAATAATACAACAAAAAGAAGCACTCCATCTCATAATGAATTTCTTTTTTTTTTAGTATTTATTTAAATTTTATCCTCAAAATGAATCAAGTCTCTCATTGAAAATTAAATTATATTTAATATAATTAATACACATTGAGGAGATATCATATATGTGAATTAAACTTACAAAATAAACTTTGAGCCCATCTAAACTTTATTTTCAATAAACTCATAGTTAAATTTGTGTATATCTAGATGAAATGAATCTAATAAGTCGAAGTAGTCAAGTCTAACATCATTAATACACTTGTTGCGTGTCGAAAAATTCGTGACAGTAGAGTGATAAATTAATATCTTAGTGTCACATGAAATATTACACATGTAGATAATTGAATAGTAGTACGAGAAGGTATCAATATTTTTTAAGTAAAAAAACTCATAAAGAGAAAAAATCACTTGGACTAGACAAGTTAAAGTTATCCATTATATGTTTGTAATTACAAAGATGTATCATTTTCTCACGATTGAGATTGCAGGGTTATGATTTTATATTTGTTATAACACTTGTTATTATACAACGCATGTAAAACAATAGAAGTCTAGAAAAAATACATTAAATATTTTGTTAATTCTTCAATACGGAGTTATGTGTTATGGTCGTATTTCAAATATAAAGTCACGAATAGGGTGGCCAACGAAGGCGAGCAGCGCCAATCGATGAGTGGTGTTCTACAATGGTTGGTGGCAATAGAAGCCAAAAGTTGACGCCGAGTCTTCAATTCAGAACAATGTTGAAATTGAGAAGAAACAGAGTTTCAGTGTTATTCTTCTCTTCAATTCAAAAAAACACTCAATTTCAATTTTGACATTCTATGTTCATTAATGAATTTGAGATAGTAACGAGACCCTCCAAAAGATGCCACCAGAGAAAGTCCCAACAAATCTATGTGTACAAGTTACAATTTTCCTTCTTTTGGTGCTCAGCCACCTTTCAAGACATTGATCTTCTTCTGTTTCCTCATAATGCAACCCTCATGTATGCTAAGATCAATTAACTTCAGTTTTGATAGCTTGCTTCTGAACTGAAGTTCTTTCTACCCCTCTGACTCACGCGGCAAAGCCTACAATGCCACAAATCTGTTGTGCTCTTTGTAACAGTAATATCAACATTGTTAATTAAGCCAGTAGTTAAATATAGAGTACCAATTTTCTTACCCCGAGCCATTATCAGTGCCCCTTTTATGACCTTATAAGTGTTATCTAAGAACATTGCTAAATGACTACACTAAATGAGCTGCCCAATATAAATGAGGTTTTTCTTCAACTCAGGAGTGTGTCTGACCTTTTACAAGTCCATTTTTGCTTTTCTTATAAAGTGTTATCTCAATGTATCCCATCCTCAACACGTTTAAAGGTTCTCCATCAGCCGGATATACCCTCCCAAAGTCACATACAACATAATTCCACATTAACTCCTGCTTGAAAGATGTATGAAATGAAGCCCATGAATCTAGTATTTAGTCATCCACTGAACTATGAATTGCGAGCAATAATGTATCTTGTACTTCTTCAGTTAAAACATTAGCACTGACGTTCTTTGTCTTCTTGAGATTTTTGTAGTTCTTCTTCATGCGTCATGCTTTGTCAAAATTCCAACAAGTTTTTTGTTGATCATGCCTTGACTTTCTCTTGCCTCCGTGCTTTGATTTTGATCTTCCTTTTTTTGCGTTATTTTCTTGTGATCTCCCTCTATAATCAACATTCAGTGCTGAACTCAAACCAGAGATCTCGCCAGAATCCTTCATGTGCAGCTCCTTAGCCAAGACCAAATCACAAATATCATCATATTTCAGCTTATATTTACCAACAGAATTACTAACACCCATCCTTATGATTTTACAGCTATTTTGCAATAAAACCAACAATATCAGTGCACGTATCTCATCATTAAATTCAATTTTAATTGTCGATAATTGATCTGTGATAGTCTAAAAATCATTTAGATGTGCAACGGACATACAATCCGTCATCTTTAAGTTGAAAAACATTTTCATTATGTGTAACTTGTTATTCGCTGATGGCTTTTCATACATACCTGACAAAGCTATCATGAGATATGCAGTTGTCATTTCCTTGATGAAGTTGTGTGCTATGGATCTCGACAGAGTTAATCGAATAACCCCTGGAACTTGTTGATCTAACAATTCCATTCAGTCTCATCCATTTTTTCGGTTTCATTTCCAATAACGGAAGATGAAGTTTCTTCTCATAGAGATAGTCCTCTATCGACATCATTCTATAACCAAAATAAATGCCATTAAACTTCTCGATCCCTAATACTTTCACTTTGTCTCCAACCATCGTTTTTCTCAGACCTGAACCTTGGCTCTGATATCAATTATTGTGGAAAAATGACGAAAATAAAAAGAAAATGGAATGAGAAAATCGCAAAACAGTAACACATAAAGATTTATGTGGTTTGACAATTTGTCTATGTCCGCGGAGCTGCAGAGGATCTTATTGTTTGAAGAATTACACAGTCAAACACATTAACTACTGAAGAAGAAAACTCTCTCTCTTCCTCTCTCTCTACTCGTGAGCCACCGAAGAAGAACAGAGCAACAATATGCAATTTCTCTTCCTGTGAGCAACACGCTGAAGAAAACCAAGGGATGGTTGTTGTAGGCGATTCCTTCTTCCCGTAACTCTTCACCTTTGAGCCAACGTTGAAGAAGGACTATGAAGCACTGAAACCCCTTGTGATGCACTCCTTTGAAATCGCAAGTGATTTTATTCTCATTCGGGTCAAAAAGAAATTAAGGCTACTTGCCTTAATTCACAAAATCAGAAAAGGAAGGGGAGAGATCAATCAGTAAGGAGAGATTCAGACATACAACTAAAACTAGGAAAAAATAAATAATTTCAATTCATTACAAAGTTGCACGAAACTGCCAAATAGAAAATAGTGGATCGGGCTCCACAATACTCAACAAACTCGTGTTCAATTCATTCAGTAAATAAGTGAGTCATACAAGAACAATTACGTTGAGTTACATTTATTAAAGAACTTAACGAGAATGAACTTTTGCCAAATCGTGTTCTGTCCATTTTGGCTCAAATACTTTAAACAATAAAATGAATAATAATTAATAAAAACTTTTTATAATATTGATGCTTTATTTTAAAAATAATAAAATTTAAATTATTCTAGCTAAAATAAAGCTGAAAATGGGTCGCAAACAAACAAAATAATTCAAATTGAGTTGAACATAAATGGAACACAAGTAACTTGAAAAAAAAAAAGGACTTCTAAACAAGCTGAACACAAAAAACATTGAGCTCGTTCACACACTGCTTGTTTATATCTATAACTATTATAACAACCCCTCAACAAAATAAGTTTGAGATTCACTTAAATCATCAATACCTTACACAATCTTAAATCTTTTTAATTCTCATAAGAAACCTCAACTAAATTTTTTTTTTTTCCACAATACATCTCTTAACACCTCTTAAAGTAAACTTCAAAGTGGAGCCATGTCCTAAATGGCTAAATCTCCACTGAATTCCACAATCTTAATATATTACTTAAAACCGAATAACTTTAAAGCCTAATGTATCACTAATAATTGGTCAGCTTCCCCCCTTGCTCTCCTTGTCAAATAATCGTACAAATATCTGAAGGGTTATTCCCATGATGGATAAAATATTGCGTCCGGATTTCAGACACAAGTTACGTCCAGAGTTCGGTCGCTAGCTCCGTTCGAACAATGAACATAATACACTGGGGGTGATTTTTTTTTCTCATCTGCTCCGTCCGGTGTATCGCGTCTGCTGTCCGGACGTCATATTTTTTCCCCATGACGAGCAAAACTTATATACCTACTGCAACACTCTAATCAACCCTTGCAATACAAGATTAGATGGTCTTAACATTTTTACATTTATTTTGAAATATGTGAAATATTAATTCCTTATATGTTACAATCACCTTAAATCATATCCAAGACTCTTAAAATATGAATGACAACTTTTTAACAACTTGAATTTTCGAATCTTAGGCACATTATTATTCGGCTATCAATTTCTTATTATTTCTCAAAAATTTCTATCAAATGAGATTAATTTTTTTAGCTTGCTTTGCTAAGCATTTAAAAATAAAAAAAATATTATTTTAAAAAAATGATAATAATGATATTAATTTTTTTTTAAAAATATATTAAAAAGAAAGCACTAATATAGGCCATTTTAGCATATTAATTAGTCGAGAACTAAATTTTCCAACCAGAAAATTTTGAGTTGCATAATTATGATTAAATTATTGTAATCTTCTTAAAAAAAAACCTATAGACACGATACTAACCAAATTGCCTTAATATCATAATTCAGGCGATGTTTGGTAGCATAATTTAAGGAGAATTTAGTCATGAATTTATCATAAATGCAGCAAAACATTAAATAAATAAATAAATAAATAAAACACGACTTTCCGTTAAATCCAAAATTTTCATGATCCGTCATTTCTTCACAAATTAGATCTAGATACAGTAAATCCGATTGTGAGATAAATTTAAGAATTTCTTCTCGCTATCTCGCTATTCAGGTCATCTTATTGCTCTTGGAAGATTACACGATACCTCTTAATTCATATTTATTTAATGTTTTACGTATATCACTTTATATATACATATAAAAAAGATATATATCATCATTTAAAAGTTAAAATATAGATATTCATGAAATGATATAAAATATTTGGATGGTATCGAAGTTAAAATTAAAGTATGAGTTGGATATGTAAATACATGGAAGTTAGGGGTTATGTATGTAAATGCTCCAATTAATTTCGAAGAAAATTCCACCCTCTTCTACTTGAGTTGGTTAGGTAACCGAAAAAATATTATCTCAGGAGTACTGATGCATCAGTACTCCAATGATACGTGGCACCCCCTCATTGGAGTACTGATGCATCAATACTTTTGAGTTAATATTTTTTACAGGTAACCTGTAAGTTTTCAACCCCTCTTCCCTAAGCACCGCAATCTCTTGCTTTCCCCTCATCGGAACCCTAATCTTTCTCCTTGTACACTCTTTTTCCCACGAAATTCTTCTTTCTCGCCTCAGCCGAAAAGTTGTTTCAGAAAAAAAAAAACGTTTGGTATGGGGAACTCGGAGAAGCTGATGAACCAGATCATGGAACTCAAGTTCACGGCGAAAAGCCTTCAGCGGCAATCGCGCAAGTGCGAGAAAGAGGAAAAAGCGGAGAAGCTTAAGGTGAAAAAGGCGATCGAGAAGGGAAACATGGATGGTGCGAGAATCTACGCGGAGAACTCAATCCGCAAGCGCAGCGAGCAGATGAATTACCTTCGACTAGCCTCCCGCCTCGACGCCGTCGTCGCGCGCCTCGAAACCCAGGCGAAGATGCAGGTCATTGGAAAGTCCATGGGTTCCATCGTTAAGTCCCTCGATTCAGCCCTCGCCACTGGCAATCTTCAGAAGATGTCGGAGACAATGGATCAGTTTGAGCGCCAGTTCGTCAACATGGAGGTTCAGGCTGAGTTCATGGAGGGTGCCATGGCTGGATCTACCAGCCTTTCTACTCCTGAGACCGAGGTCAACAGTCTTATGCAGCAGGTTGCTGATGATTACGGCCTCGAGGTGTCGGTTGGCCTACCCCAAGCCGCTGCGCATGCCATTTCCTCCAACAAGGAGAAGGAGAAGGTTGATGAGGACGATCTCTCCAGGCGCCTTGCAGAGCTTAAGTCCAGGGGTTAGATGAAGATTATGAATTTGCTATGTTTTCTTTAAGGTTTATACCATACTGGCTTGCTTGTTAACCTTTCGAGATGATAGCTATTCGCTTTTTATTGTCT
Source organism: Phalaenopsis equestris (assembly GCF_001263595.1). Lineage (NCBI taxonomy): Eukaryota > Viridiplantae > Streptophyta > Magnoliopsida > Asparagales > Orchidaceae > Phalaenopsis > Phalaenopsis equestris. The sequence continues at coordinate 373,851 of NW_018164985.1, read as the reverse complement.
CCTTATGTGCATAACCAGGCGTCGCCTATTATACCTGAATTTTTACTTTATTATTTTGTGATTTCGATGGAAAGAAGTCTGTTTAATGATTTGGCATTGTATAATTATGAAATTTGGACAGAAAAAATATCTCTCCTTGGAAAACTTTGTTTGCTTTACGTTAGTGCAGCTGCGGCTTGGCTTGAATTTCTCTCCTTTAAGTTGCTTAACCTGCCTTGGGTCATGTGTTACATACTGGTAATTTATGCATAATGAATATGCTTGTATGTTTCTTTTTTTTTTATTATCAATGAATGTAGTTGTATATACAAATTTCACAAAACTTTTTATTTTTGTCTTCTATTTGTTTATTTATTTACTCTTGCATTAATTTTTTTGCTTCTCTTTTTATGCATGGGTAGCTTTAAATAAGATTCTATATTGGTTTTAATTATATTGACTTGATCTGTTAGGGTTTCCCCATGGCGACTTCATTATTTTCTCCTTATGTTGGGCTTGACCATCATCTTTAGTGTTTCTTTCATGCCATCAACTCATATCGGCTTTCTTTTGATAAGCTTTTTGTGTTGAGTCACTTGGTGTTACTTCATGTCCTATATATTGAATCCATCAAATCCTCTCGCTAACTTCTGTCCCAACTTTCTTTTGCCAAGCCTCATAAATATATTCCTATTTTTCTTAGCTTTCTAAGATGTTTTTCAACGAGTTTCCTATCAATCTACTATGCAAATTTGATATAAATTGTCATAGTGGCCATGTTAATGAGCATTTGGAGGATTGGTTGTGTGGCTTTCGAGGTAGATAGCAGACTACTGATGTGGAGTCACATGAGTTTAAGGTCCGTTTGGGATAGCTTGCTGGCAGCTTTGCTTTTCAGACCGCTACCACAGTTCTATTTGGCTATACTTCAATCGAGCTTTGAAATTGAATGTGATCCCTTTGATCATTTAAAAAGCGATGAATTTTTTTTTTGCAATCAATTGTAGAGTTGCACCTTCCTGCTTCTGTGATCTTCTCATTTCAATAAATTGTTGACTTTATTTTGATTTGGATCAGTATAAATACTTCATTTGCACTCGGGTGGATTACTTCACTTAGAATATGAAGATACATACTAAAAAGCGCAAGGCCTCGAAGGAATATGTTGAGAGAATGTTTGATGATATTGAACATGAGAAAGAGCTAGGAAAACTCATTGGACTCTTAAAAGGATATCCTTTTGGCTTATTGGGTTGCAAATTACTTGTTGAGAAAATTAGGATATTCACATATGCTATTGTACTTTAGTAGTTCGTGGACTAATTCCATACTTTAAGCTTAGCCGATAAATATTATCGTGATGCCTGATTGATCTAGAATCAATGAAACCAAAATATTATTGTATTGCCATATTATGATATTAAATTGATTCAGAATAATGATGTGATATACTATGGAATCACTAAGAAATTATGTAACCTTTGCTTTCATGAAATTGCGACTTCTCCTTGTATTTATGCTGCTTATCTTTGTTTTTCTTTGAATTCAACCAATAACAGTAAATAGAATCATTGTTAGACACAAAAGCGAAGATCAAACAATAATTGTATTGTCTTGGTTTCTCGTTGGAGATTGGAGTTAGCGACAATAATGACATTATTGTTGAAATTCTTCTCTGGTTGATCCTAGTGAGTAAAAGACAAGGATTGACCAGGCTTTGCTTTGTCTTGGGTTAGAGTTGAGAGGTTCTGGAGGTGAGTGGAAGAGGAATGTGAAGAAAGACTAATGCTAATTGAATGGGAATGTTCAATTTGATTTCATTGATCTTAAAGGCTAGTTACGTGAGTGACAGGGTTCTTTTGATTTCCTACTCCTTGATTTGCCAGCCTTTTCTTCTAGGATTTTTTTTTTGTTGTTTGGATTGATTTTGGAGTTAGCTTTCACTTATCCATAATCTCCTTGAATAGTGACTGCAAGTCTTACTTGAATTAACTGATTTTTTCTGCTAAGTTTGATTTTTTTAAAACATGAATAAACCCCAAAGTTTGAAATTGCTGATACGGGTGAAAATCAGGCATGGATTTTTTTATATTTTTTGACCATCTGGCATGTGTTGATGTCCTATGTTGATATCATTGGTTTCTTGCTTATTTTGAGCTTATCTGGAATCTGTTAACGTTAATTTGAAATGGCCAAGGCTCAATTTGCTGATTTGAGTGAAATCATTCTTGAATTTTTTATTTTTGACCATCCAGCATGAGTTAATATCCTCCTTAATATCATTGGTCCCTTGATTATTTTAAGCTCATATGGAGTTTCTTGATATTGATTTGACATGGCTGTTCCACCTATTTTTTTCCAAATTCAATTTAGTCTCAATTGGATTGACTTTGAGTTTTGAGAATCCATTGGATCGGTGATGAAGGATATAGTGTGTACATTGTGATGAAATGTACAAAATGAAGTGCATGCATGATCCCTGAAAATGTAGATCAAGCACCAAGTTTTTTTTTTAATAGATATTTTAAAGCACATTAAGCTGTCAAGCTTGTGTATTTCTTTTCTGTATTCCTACATTGAGTTAAAAATATCACTTGAATCTCATTTTGTATTGTTAGAAAATCTTTTGTACTTATCTAAAGTATTTTATAGGGTTGGTCAATTAGTTTACCCCAACTTTTTTGGCTGAGCTTGATCAGTTGAATTTTGCAAGGAAACTTGATGTTTTACTGGGCCATATTAAGCTAAAATCACTTTGAACTCTTAGAAACGATTTTATCCTTTCCGAGTTCTCATTTCTTATTGGAAACTCTCCTATTCCTTTTTAGGGGTCGTTCACATTGGAGTTTTTCCAATCATTCATTATGAACTTGATCAATTAGACTTTGCCAACTTATTTGGTTATGTAATATTTTGAAACTTGATTATTGGAAACCACGTTAACTCTAAACTTGTTAATCAACTTCACACATGCTTGACATACCCCTCCTGGAGCTTGCCTAAGGTTGTTGCGACTGAGGTTGTTAGTTAGGTTCAATAAATTTTGATTTATTCACTTGAGACCTACCCATTTCTGTTGGTCCAACTGAGCTTGAACTGTTGGACTTGATGATTGTGAATGGACTGGCTGAAAACCTGCGGGATTTTGAGTTTTTTTTTTGATTAATTATCATTTCTTTCCTATTATAGTTGTTATAAGTTATAAGACAACCATGAGGAAATCCTTTGTTTGCAGTGAACAACTACGTTGTTATCTGAAAATGATATACAAGGTTTTTGGGGCATTCTTATGGGACCTTCTTACTGAAAATCCATGGTTAGCACCCAAGCTGAAAATTACTTTCATCATTTGAACAGTCCACATATTACATAGGAAATTATCTCATACGTGCCTTGGGTATAAAATAAAGCCTCTTAGGTACTCTACACTATCTTATGCTTGGCAAAATCAACGACAGAGCATACAACAATCCATTTGGATTGTTCTCATTGATGCCCCTTTTTTGGTTACATAAGCTGAAATCCTTTCATGGTTGGGTGCAAAATAAGAACAAGTTCACTTTCATAATTACATCCTTGCACAATATTTCATCTTTGGAAAATTTTTTGGTTGTCATATTGCTACGTGTAGCGTGAATATTCAATTTTATTCTCTTCTTCATATCAAGACATCCCCTTCTTTATAATGACCACCATGTTTATAAATGAAAGAGCCCTAATAACTACTAGAAATATTCTCATTATGCAAAATTTTCATTGATTATCTAATTTTGGAATCCTCTTACCCAGCCATTATCATTACTGTTGGAATATAAATTTAGTTCACAGGACCACTTTTGAGAGGATTGCTAATGAAGAATGCAAAGTTTGCCTCTTTTGACACCCATTAAGATTTGTGAATCTTTGTTATAGCTCACAAAAACTGTAAACTTAAATAGAACATTTACAAAAGTTTAAATGCAATTCTTGCAATTGATTATAGTACAAATCAAAATATGAAAGTTTGACGACACGCAAATATTTTTTATTTTGGATGACTAAATTTTAAGGTTCTAATCAATTCTCCCTTAGTTGTTGATGTTGATATTTTCCAAGCTCCGCCAAATAAATCCGTTATACACACCTGAACGTCTCTTCTTCCTTCTGATTCGATATCTTTGATATGTATCATCAGTGTTTATCGGTAGTAGGCTTGTAATTATTATAATTAATTGTTAGTTGTTGACAAACACTCTTTTGTATGAATAAGATATAGTTTATAAAATATTTTGCAAATAATTACATTTATGCTATGAATGATTCATTTGAACCTATAAGCTTCTAGGTCGATATTCATTGATTAGACTGAACTCATGTCTGTTGATTTACGACCGAATGAGTTATATCCATGTTTAACCATATTTAGTGTTAAATAATAATTTAGTGTATGATATCCAATTAGACATTGCAGCAAATATCATAAAATTTGATTTGCTACTTTTTATTTTATATATTTATTTGTGGATGATAAGCAATGGAAAAGAAAAGTTGCATGCCCATTTTTTCCAATATACTTTTCTGAAGTTAACTTGCAAATCTGACCGAAACAATCACTTCTGAAAACACATATCTGAGTATTTCATCAAAGAATAATCAACTAAGGCATCTATTTGGTATTGCAAAAAAATAAAGTGGGCCATTTTACATAGGGAAATTTACATATCACACAATTATTATGTATTTGAATAATCCAGTCTTTTTTCTTACCATTATTGTTGTAATCTTTTGAGTTAGCCCCCTTATATATTTGAGGCTACTCCAATTCTTAGGATTCCTGTTGATTTTTAAAAGTAATTGGGTCTATTTGCTCAAATATATTATCAGACAATGGAAGTTTATTTCTCCAATTTAAATAAAAAGTTTATGCATTAATAATGCTCTAAAATTTATGTAGTCTAACTTGCCGTGTGATTTGCTTAAAAAGGGAGAGTAAAATGAATACCATTTATTTAAAATTTAGTTTATATGAAATATTTTAGTGTTTTTGATTGGGTGCAAAGTAAATGCAGGGGATTATTTTTTTTAATGTTGATTTTTGAGTCTTTTAAAAAATGATGCAAGCAAGTCTTAGTTTTTGTAAATAGCAATGTTTGAAGTGCTGGGTATGTAATTGCTTCAAAGAAAATTGTTTGAAAGAAGGCCTCCTCATCTTCTATGTTCCTCTCTCCTCTCTCCCTCCCGCGGGTTTCTCTCTTATCACCTATCACATTATCCATCCAGACCTTCCTATCCATTTTTTTAAGCACACTCTACCCAGTGATGTTCATAGATCAATTCTATTGTGCTTGAAGGAAACGGGAGAGAAAATTCTCTTATTCCTTCTTTAAATTACAACTCCTCTAATTATAGAGAGAGTAAACTCTAGATCAAATATAATTCCTGCAATTACAACTTATCAAAGATATAACAAACACCTAAGGAAAGAAATACAAACATAATACTAGAGAAATAAGTGAAAATAAATCTAAATAGAAAACACATAATTCCCCGATCACCCTCAACCTAGATCATAGATGTTGTAGAGACCCGTCTTGGTGCTCAATTCCGTGAAGCTGCTTGGAGGTAGATATTTTGTGAAAATATGGGTATTTTGTGAAAATATCGGTAACTTGCCGATAAGTTGGAATGTAGATTAAGCGAATAACGTCTCCATCGACCTTCTCAGAGATAAAATATATCAATCTTAATGTGCTTGGTCAGGTCATGCTGTACAAGATTCTTTGCAATATTAATAATAACTTGGATGTCACAAAACATCTTTATGGAATTAATTGTGGATTATCTTAGTTCTTTTATTACCCTTTGAATTCACATTCCTTCACAAATTTTTAAAGCAAGTGCCCAGTACTCAGATTCTGCACTGTTTCTAGAGACCACTGCTTGCTTATTGTTCTTCCATGTGACATGATTTCCTCATAAATAGGAACAATACCCAATAGTGGATTTTCTGTCTGTGAGTTATCCTGTCCATCTAGCATTACTGTAAACCTCTACATCCATGTTGTTAGATTCCTTAAACAATAATCCTCTGTCAGGGGTCTTCTTAAGAAATCTTAATATTTTGTACACTATTTCCAAATGTTTTTCATTTGGACTATTCATGTGCTGACTTACTATGGCGACAGAGTCAGGGGCGACAGGTCTAATGTTTGAACTCTCCAATTTCTGTCATCTACATTTTTCCACTTATTTCTTTTCTCTCCCGTATTGTAATTTTTTGTTTAAATTTGTATGAGTCTCAACAGGTTTGCACGATAGCATTCATGTTTCTTTTAATAAATCTAAGATGTACTATCATGGGGATATTCTAATACTTATCTTGGACCTGGCCATTTTCTTGCCCATAAAGTATCTCATTGCTCCTAGATCATTGATTTCAGTTTATTAGCGAGCGCCTCCTTAATCTTTCCAATTTTTTAGTCATTATCACCTATCAACAACATAAACAATGACTATAGCTTTCTTATCTCCATATATATGTTTTATGAACAATGTATGATCTGCTTAATATTGGATGTACCCATTAGACTTCATAGCATTGCCAAACTTATAAAACCAAGGCCTTGGCGATTGTTTGAGATCATAAAATTACTTTTTTAGTTTAAAAATCTGAGATTTATTTGAGTAATCTTCTAGCCTTGGGGAATTTCCATATACACTTATTATTCCATGTTTCCATTCAAAAATGCACTCTGGATATCAAGTCGATGCAGGTCCCATTCTTTATTAACTGCTAAGGAGAGAATAACTTTTACAATGTTTAATTTGCATATTAGAATAGAGGTCTCTTGATAGTTTATCTCATAAGACTGAGTGAAACCTTTGGCCACCAACCTAGCATTGATTCTCTCAATGCTCGCATCTACTCTGTACTTAACATTGAACACCCATTTGCATCCGACTAGTCTTTTATTTGGAGGAAGCTTTGTAAGGGTTCTCGTGTCATTTTAACTTAAGCATTTGAATCTCTTCTTCAACTGCTTTTTTTATTCTTGACTTTGAAGTGCTTCATGAATCGACTTGGGTATCTGCACACTGTCAAGATTAGATATAAAATTTTTATTAGTTTATGATAACTTCTCATAGGCAACATACTTCTGGGCTTGATAGGATATGTCGTGCAACTTTCTCTGTCTTCTCCGTTGGATTCAACTTCCCTTGAACCTCAAAGGTGGGTGAATTCAACTTTAGTTGTGGACAATCTTGTAGACTTTATCCTTTTCATTGGATTTCTTTCTTCTTGTAGTATACAAAAGAGGCTCTTTATTTTTAATCTCCGGTTAGATGTTCTCAACCAGAGCATCTTAGGAAACATGATGACTAGAGGGAATGAGAATAGTTGGTGATCACTCCAGGTTAGTGTGTGTGTTTAGAGATGATTTCCGAGTCCGATTCACCTGGATTTGTCCTTTGAGTATCTAATTTAAGATAATAGGATTGGTTATCAAAGAAGGAAAAATCCACGAAGTTATAGTATTTTTTTGTAATGGGAGAATAACACATGTACCCCTTTTTGTTAGAAGCATAACCTAAGAAGAAACATTTGATGGATTTTGGGTAAGTTTTGTGTGTTTTGTTTGGTGAATGTGAACAAAATAAACACAACCAAATATTTTTAAAGGAAGATTAAATTAGAATGCTTTGACAGGAGGGTATTTTTCTTCATAATATTGAGAGGGGCTTTGAATCCAAGAACCATAGTTAGCACTCTATTAATGAGGTAGGTTACAATGAGCACGACATCTCTCAAAAAATATTTTTGGACATTGTGACAGAGCATTTCATACCTATTTACCTAAAAAAGATGCATGTTCTTCCTCTTAGCTATCCCATTTTGTTGAGGAGTTTCAACATAGGAACTCACATGGATGGTATAGTTCTTTGCAAGTTAGGATCCAATGATAAAGTATTCCTTCGCAATATCAATTTTGAGAATTTGAATTTTAGATTGGAATTGAGTGAAAATCATGTTATGGAAGGACAGGAAAATTTGTGCAGTTTCAATTTTTTCCCTCTTAAGGAATATCCAATTAGTTATAGTGTGGTCATCAATAAACGAGACAAATCATCTAATGCATTAATGTTCTCCAAGTGTCACTATGGATGATAGAGAAGGGTTGTGAGGGTTTGTATTGAGACAAATGATGAACATGAAGAGTATGTTTAGCCCAATTAACAGGTTTCACACTGATAAAAATCAGATTTTTTTATTAATGAAAATATGAATATGCAATTTTACAACATAGCAAAAAATTGGATGACCCAAATAACGATGCCATAACAAAACTCGACTCACAACAAAATGATGAACAACAGACTCGAGAACATGAGCAAAATATGGTGAAGAATATAGTCATGTATTGAAAGAATAACTTTTTTTGAGTAGATATGGATCTTGATGCAATTCAACTTTGTCCATCACTTTCCCCAAATTCACCACCTTAAATTCATGAGAGTTAGGTGAAATTTAGCAATACAGTTCATGTCATGAGTAATCGTGCTAATTGAAAGCAAGTTGCAAACAAAAGAGATCTGATTATCTTTGGAGACTTTCTTTTCTCTTTTCCCAACAATCCAAAAATGAGATATATCCATAAGTAACCAATATGAAGTTGGCGAACAAACTTTTGGTAATTGGTGAGAGCTTGAATATCTCCAGTATGTGATTAGAAGCACCTGAATTTAGTTATTCAATGTTGAAATCTCCCATTGTTAGCGAGATTGAAGGACACTATACCTTGATGTATCATTAAGCTGGTAGGTTCTTCTGTTGTGCTCGAAATAAGTTTCTTCAACACCTTCAATTGTTCATGTTTTCATTCCTTTCTTCTTTTATTTTTAAAGGACTCGTCAGTTTGTCTATCGTCATATACTTCCATTTTTTCTGATCAAGACTCTCTTTCGGATCATTTGAATGATCAAGAGGAGAGGAATTGGAAAAATAAGACATACAACAAAGGCAGACAAACAAGAGAAAGAACGTTGAGAGCCAACATGTGATAAACATTGCAAGGATAAGCCAAATATGACTGCCTAAACAAGATCAGGTGGAAACACCTTAGACTAAATTTCACGAAAGAATACTTATGTAGACCACCCACAATTAGAGATTTATGTGTTTTTGTTTTTTATGGTGTCCAGAGTGCTCTCAAGGGGACCTATCCGACTTGGTTAATTACATCTTGGGGTTTGTTCAATAATACTCTTGATCCAGGGAGCTTTGCTTATATTTAAAGTGACAACTAGTACGTGGCTATCAAAGGGCGGTTATTTTGAATGAGAATGCTTCGATGCTTTCAAAGCTCCCGCTAAGTCATGAGGCGAAGAGTGAGTCATGGGTAGCAGGCTCATCTACATATGGAGCTTACGAAATAACCAAGTCATCCTGACGTAGAATCCCAATATGTTAAAGCCCATACGAGCTATAAGGACGGATAACAAATTGTTGTATCCCAAACGAACGACAACTCATCAGCAAATAGACCGTTGAGATGATATTAACGAAGGTAAAAGAACCGATAGGGCTCAATAGGGGTAGTTAAAGGAAGGAATGAGTAATCTCTAGGAGGTAGAGACAGCCGAGTCTGGATAGCATAGACCCGTCATCCCAAGCCACTAGGACCCTAAGTCTACATGACCGTAAAGGTAGTTAACCCAACACGTCCAGAGATCCCCAATCAACAATCCGTGAATTGTGTCATCCATGGGGAACTTGGTAGCCCTAAGATCAAAGTAGTGAAACTCTATCTTATGACTTTCAGGTGGAGCTCTAAGAGGTGAGACTTATACTCGTTGAAGTAGCAAGGATGCCGCTAGGAAGAGGAGAAAAGAATGTTCATCTACAAAACTAGAAACGCTCCCGATGAAAGAACTTACACTTTGTCTGGGTCGGAGAGTCTTCTAATGATCTAAGCGCACCAGACAACCATCTAGGTAGAAATCTATGCTGGGCCACTTGGGTTGAAGAAGCTTGGGGGCTTCTTGTCGGGACATGCAAATGATGTAGTTGTCTAGAGCGGTCCTTAGATATTGTGGATGTCTTATTAATTATGATTTGGGTGCGTCATGCTATGCAACATGTTTAAAATTTGGCACGAAGACAATGCCGAAAAATAAAAGCACGTTTTTTAAAGTCCTTAATCTTTTAATCCTAAATTTTAATTTATATTAAATTTTATTAAAATTTTTGTAGAAAACTTTGCAATTTTAAGATCCCAGGAGCCTAAGTTGTAATTTTTGCATCATTCCAAATAAACAAGAAATAAATAAGAAAAATAATCTAAGCATGCAAACATGCAAGAAAAGCAAGAAAAACAAGTCAAATATTAAACTATAAAAGGTTAGTGCCTCTGGGTCGGTAACATATTACAGAAAAGAAAAAAACGGTCATGCACTGCATAAGTGCACATTCGGTCCTAATTCTATACGTAAATGAAATTTAGAATTAAGGTACGAGTAAACAGCTCATGATCCCCGTCACATAGTTTCGCTCGTCTGACGCCTTGAAATCTGTGCTCGTATCTTATTTCTAATACACTCTTCCGAGGACTCTAAAAAATATATCAAAAAAGATAAAAAAGGACTCAACATGCACGAGAGTGATGTCAACACGAAAGCCAAACAAGCGTGCAACATGTTTGGGTCATGCCTGACGAGGGAGCTAAGTAGCGCATGCAAAAAAGAGTTTGTAATAATCATTACGTTGCTCGCCCTTTTTATTGTACATTTGTGTACATATACATGACATGTCCCCCTATAGTAGATCGCCCTAATATACTATTATGCTATCAATCACAGGCATGCATAAGCACACCAAAAAACACAAAAGTGATGCATGACTAGAGCACACAAGCTGACAAATAACAATAGTCAATGGCGTTGAAAATATTACCTAGTACTATGGTCTTAGCCTAACACACCATCTAACAAGAAATGTTCTAATAAGCATCTAAGTGCTCAGGGTAAGTCTCCGAGTATGTATGATTTTGATGAGGTCGTCACACCAGACCCGTCCTAAAGATTCAAAAAATCTATAGGGTGTCACCTAGATTGGATTTTGAAAACACTTAGCCTTGTATATGACTCTGACGAGGTCACCACACTGGCTCCGTCCTAAAGATCTAAAGAATCTAAAGGGTGTCACCTAGAATGCATTTTGGAAACACTTGGCCTTACATATGACCTAGCTTGTCACATGCATAATTTTAAAATAATGGTGAATGTAATAAGTAGAAAAAAAAAATTTAGTTTTAAAATAAGGGTTAAATTTATTAGATCCTTAACACAGTGATACTCAAGTCAATCCCAATGCGATAACTCGCACTGCTCATCGGGATTGACCCGATAAGCAATGTTTGTTATGACATAGCGACCAACACGAGGTTACTCGCCTATCGAGCCTAGCTTGCTATCCATACACGAATGCAATTGCAAATGCAAACAATCATTTGATAGAAGTTGTGATGAGTGTGTCCTGGGGGCAGTGACTCAGAAAGGTGGGTTTACTGTAGAGGCAATGACACAAAGGGTAGGCGTATCGTGGAGGCAGTGACCCGAAGAACTGCTGTACCATAGAGGAAGTGTCTTGGAAGGAATGGGTGTGCCGCTAAGGCAACGTCTCGAAGATGGGTGTGTCACGGAGCAACGACCCGAAGATGGGTGTGTCATGGAAGCAGCAGTTCAGAAGGGTGGACGTTCCATGGAGACAACGACCCAAAGAAATAGGAGTGCCATGTAGGCATTGATTCGAAAAGGGTGGGTGTGCCGTGGAGGCAGCGACCCAAGGATGGGTGTTATGCAGACAGTGACACGAAAGTGTGAGCATGCCATGAAGGCAGTCGAATGAAAATGAGTGTATCATGGAAGCAGTGATCCAAGGGTTGAGTATGCACAAGATGCAGTAACTCGGAAGCGAGCATGTCGTAGAGGCAATGACCCAAATGAATCAGTGTGCCATGGAAGTAGTGACCCATGAATATGAGTGTGCACAAGGTGCAGTAACTCCAAGAGAAATCTTATGGCAATCCAATGTGGTGCCATGGGAAGGAATGAGGTAATTCTCTTCGGAGAGAATTACACACCAAGGGGACTTGAAACGCAAGTTGTCCTTGACACAGACACATGGATGTCTGAGGCGGGTGTGCAAGAACAGTGACCCAAGGACATGCAAGATGACATGCAAAGCAAACATGTGATAGTGCACAAGTGTTAAGTGCAAACATTAATTATGTGCGGCACCGTGACATGGAGATGACATGGAGCAAACATATGAAGTAGCGTGTCCATAGGAAGCCCAAGTACTCGATATAGGCATATGAGGACATATGCCCACAAGTGCACAATAAGGGTGTAAGTGGTGAATATGCTACTACAAACCATTTAAAACAAATACTATGCAAGTGAAATTGGTTGTTCGTCCTTCTGAATCGACTGGGGTGGTCAACTTAGGGCAACATAATCAACAGGCTCAAACGTGCTAAGGCGATCGACTTAACCAAAGTGATTGGGCGATCGAGGGCGGCCGGTCAGACCAAGGTGGTCCGTTGACCGGACCAGGGCAATCGGTCAGACCAAAGTGCAAGGCTGACCGTGCCGGGGCAGTCGATCGAGCCAATGTGCTATGCCAACCGGGTTGGGGTGGCCGGTCGAGGCAATGTGCTAGTGCGAAATGCTTCATGTAAGACATATCGTAACACAATACATCATGCAATACATATGATCACAACCGATAGCGAGCCACACTCATCCAACGATCTCACATGGGCTTCCGGCGCTAGAGGAGAGTAGAGATGATCAACCTACAACACGCAAATCATAAAAGGGTAATTAAATAATTAAAGTCCTACAACTTCAACTAATTACTTTAAGAAAGAGATTAAGGAAAGAATCGAACAGAGAGAAACCTGAGTTTCCTGAGAGATTATAAGGGACGTGAGGAGGAAGAAGAAGAAGAATACATGAGTAGAGTTTCTTGGCATAGCAAACTTTTTTTTTTAGGGATTTAGAGGTGATGGGATGAAGATGATGAAGGGCTGAGGCTTCTTTTCCTTTTATAATGAAGAAATGTGAATTGAATTTTTTGGATTTTTGAACTGAAAAGTTCCTTTGTTCTTTTCTGGCAGTCACTGTGGTGTTTAGGAGCTATGTGGGGTACTGTTTCAGCTTAAATTGTCAATAAAAATAATATTTTTTTAATATAAAAATAGCTCAAATCATTGATCTTTTTTTTCTATTAAATATAGTCATATAGTTTTCTCAATAAATGTTTTTACAAAAAATGTGACTATAAAAATAAATTGTTAAAATTACAAAAAAGTTTTAAAGATATTTTAGCTTACATTATAAAGTTAAATAATGTGATTAATATAATAATCTTTCAGATTGACAAAAATGAGGCATAGCTTAAAATGATTACATGAGAGAAAATTAAAATAATCTTTAGCATAGTTTTTAATAATATATTGCAATAATTTTTAAAATTATGAATAATGTATGGATTAGTGAGCTCAAAAACTATGTCATTTCTTTTAAGATGTTTCTCTCTACCCTTTCCACAAATATACATAAACACGTATTGAGATTATTGAAGGAAGTTACGACCATTGAGTTTATGATTTGTGATAAAGATAGAGAATTCCGAGGCAAGTTGGACAAACTTCATGATCTTTGAGTCGGAACTAGCCTCCTAGGTAGTGCCAGACATCTTCATTTTGTAAGATTCGTACTTTGTCATTAAACCTCTACACGTTTCAGGGTGGAGAATTGACTAGTTGTTGCTCGTCTGAGGGATGGTTTGCAAGATATATTGCAAGTGCAGGTAGGATTTTAATGAAGGGCCTGTGAGAAGTCGTCGAAGACAAGATGGCAGTGGAGGGCCAACAAAAGAGGGCTTTCACAAATACAACGACAGAGGCCGACGAAGGGTTGTAGATGTGTGGATGTAGGGCTTCCCAATCAGCTAGCCAACCGTTCCACGATCCGACAACTGAATGAAGAACTAGAGACGATCCGATCTGAATGCCAACCTAAAAAGATCAGGTAGAGGCAGCGATAGAGGCTTTTTGAATCTAGGGAAGGCAACAACATATTCGTTCGAACGATCCCAAGGATAAAAACACAGGGAAAGCAAAAACGATCGAATCATTCAAACGTAGGGAAGGCTGCAATGATCGAACCCAACAACAAAAACTTTCAAACAATGAATGACAGAGGCGTTGGAATAGGAGCAGGGACTGACAACGAAAATTATGGTTTAGGCTTTGATACCATAAAGGAAAATATGAGAGAAAAATCTCTTATTCTTTAAATTTCAAATTACAACTCCTCTCATTATATAGAGAGTAAACTCTATGACAAACATAATTCCTACAATTAGAACTTATCAAAGATACAACAAACATATAAGGAAAGAAATACAAACATAATAATAGAGAAATAAATGAGGATAAATCTAAATAGAAAACACATAGTTCAACAGTGTCAATGCCATCAATTAGCACTAAAAGTAAAAACAATTTATTGCAATCTTAACATATATGTTCTGAATTTTTTTTCATCTATCTCCACACACTATTTAATCATTAATCATAAGAATTATCAATTTGATCAGGTGCAATACTTTGGGCCAAAACATAAATTTTATGGTAATCAAGAATAAATCACTTTGATTTGATTGAAATATGCCTGGGTAACATCAGACATATGACAAATTTATATTCAACGATACAATTTTGTTAAGAAGTATGTAGATAAGAAATTAGTGGCAAATATCATTACAAAAATAAACCATGCAAAAGATGCCTTTTAGTATGAACTTAAAAGGGATGTTGCAGTATATACAGATACTTTTGCATCTATTTTTTTTCTTTTTTTCACTCAAGTATCAAAATTAACAATAAAATTTTTGTTTCGTCACAGCGGATAAATTATTTTAGCACATTCCAAGTTGAATTCAGGTTCTCTAATCCATGCAATTTGTTTTGTTATTTATATATGAAATTCATTTTGTGTCTATTTATCTATAATTTATTTTATGTCAACTTTAATTGAAATTATTTATGGTAAGATAAGTTTAGCTAATATTCTTTTTAAAAGTGATATTAGATTACCTATCTATTATATTGGAAAAAATTTGCGTACATAAGACGTACGCAGAGCTGCGTACGTCTGTAACCTGCAAACAGGTTACAAGGAGGATTTTAGGAGGTTATAACCGCGTTATACCTCCTGTAACCTCCCTGTAACCTACATGTACCTTCAAGTAAGTTCCTCGCTTCTGTTTTCATATATAGGTAGGTTACAGAGAGGTTACAAAGAGGTTACAGGGGATATAACGTGGTTATAACCTCCCGCAATCCTTCCTGTAACCTGTTTGCAGGTTACAGACGTACGCAGCTCTGCGTACGTCTTATGTACGCAAATTTTTTCCCTATTATATTATAGAACTTTATGCTGATATATTTAATAAGACAGTCAATACTTTTATAAGGTAACTATGGTAGTGTGTTCCATAAAGAAAATAACCTAAAAATAGACTTAAAATATGTTAAATTGAGTGGTATCCTAATTGGGAGGGCCAATATGTGGGGCTTTCACCCACTAAATTTTATGTATCCTAGAATAAAATGAAACCCTCAATATGAATAATTAAATCTGTTACTGTTCTCATTGATGAATATTCATGTTTTCTAGTATAAATACATGAAATTTTTTTAGAGCTCAAAATACAAATGCTATATATTAACATTGTAAATTATGAAATCAAATCCATTACATTCAATTTAGCAACCCCCTCTGGTCTAGGCTTTGAGTTCAAGTGCTATTTTGTAGGTCTTGTACTACTAGTTTTCTATTCCTTCTCTTTCGATTTAATATTCCATGCAAGCTGACATTGAATATAATGTAGCCTTCCAATTTATTGGATTTTGAAGGATATAGTAGAACATCAACTCTCATGATCAACAAATAAATTACATGCAATAAGAATATTGCTCATAAATGACACCCAAAGTATTTCTTTTAATAAAATCTAGCATCCATAATTTTTTTGAACCACCAATCAAACCATTGAGAATTTGATAAAAATGAAAAATATAAGTGTTTTATCATGAATTTTTATATTTGAGTGAGAATTTGAAGAATGGATGAAAGAATGCTAGATTTGTTGATATCGCAATGCTTTGGGTGCTATGTTACAGCCTAAAAAAGTAATAGTTCAAGTTGGAAGTATCAAAGGCTTTGGGCTATCAAAACTCCTGATATAGTATAGCACGAAATTATCCAAATATTTGAGCTAGTTTCAGTTTCTAAATATGTGAAGACAAAAATGCCACACTCTTATGCTACAATTGGTAGAAACACGTGTGAGCCTCATCAAACCCTCTAATGAAAAATTGGGACATCAAAAGGTATTCAGGCAATGTCTAATAATATTTTGGGATTTTTTGGGTAATAAGTATCCCTTCTAGTAGGCCATCAAAATTCCTTGTGAAGTAATCACATATCCACATAATTCCTCTATATTTAACATATCCAACGCCTAAATTTCTATTTTTTAACACATGCTCATCTTACCTACGCATGAGTTTTTTCCTGTTTAAAAGTTAAAAAGGGTGTTATTTTTGATGAGATCTGAAAGCGTTGGGAAAAAATAGATGTAAAAAATAAAGTTTAGATTTAGATATATAAATATATAGGATTTGGGTCGAGCGTATGTAAATGGCCAAGAATTTAAAAAAAAAAAATCATAACATATCAAGGACAATCATGCAATGCATACAAGCCTTCTTAAAAATCATCAATCAAGAACGCAGACAAGCAAAGAGAGCTTCAGAACTAATAGTTTCTCTATATTCGACCAAAAATGCATAAATTACATCTATCTCTTCTTCATTTATAAGCAAAACTCTAAAACAAGCCAAATCAAACCACAAAAAACAGCTAAACAAACCTAACCAAAACCACCAACCACTCAGAGAAATCACAGCTCCTCCTCGTGTCTCTAAGACCCTCCTATAACCTTTTCTACTTCGCAGCCTCATAATTGGACGACAGTGTATCCTTAGCCGCATCCAACCCTCTCCTTTGCAGCTTCATATCCTTCCTTCACCTTGCTCGCCGCATTCCCGGCCGTCTCATAAGTCGCCTCCTGCGCTTCCCCTGCCTCCACAGTTTCTTTTGCCTTCTCGAAACACGATGTCTTCTCTGCTGCTTTCCCTGCAGCCTCGATAGTAGTTTTCTTTGTAGACTCTGTAGTCTCGTTTGTCTTATTTTTGGTTTGGGTTGCTGTTTCCGATGCTGTATCCTTCACCTTTCCTGAGACAGAATCCTTAGCACCCTTTAGGGAGTCTTTAGCAATTCTAGCCTTCTCCTTGGTGTATGCTCCCACATCTACACATCAATAAATACAATCAGATCTTACAAATAAAGCTTATCTAAATGTGCAACCAAGATGTACCAGAAGCGATGCCGCCAGCGCTGTCCTTGGCAGCATGCCCTGCTTTCTTCGCCTTGCTGGCTGCTTCCTCTGCCTTCTCCTCCTTGTCTTCAGTGGGTTGATGCTTGATGCCAAGGCCACCGGATATCTTGTCTTTGGCCCACGAAGTCCATGACTCCGAGCCTTCCTGCTGCTTATCGTCGTCGCCTGTAATTAAGGCCTCATCTGTGCCGGTCTTCGCCGTTGACGCTGCTGTTGTTATCGCCAAAGGCAGTGAGAAAAGAAGTATGGTTGTGAGAAAGAGAAGAAGGTTTTTGTTTGCCATGGAAATTTGGATGGGGTTGCGAACTGGATGGTAAGATTCAGAGAGAGAGAGAGAGAGAGAGAGAGAGAGAGAGAGAGAGTGATGGGTTTGGAGAAATGGGGACGAGGAATTTATAGGAAGGATGGCGGATGGGAGAGGAGTTCAGTTGGGAGCAACGTGTCATGAGCAGGTGTGAGTTTGGCTGGACGCTTGTCACGGTGGTAGAGACGTGGCAATTTTCGGCGCTTCGGTGGTAGAGACGTGGCAATTTTCGGCGCTACGGTGTAGAGACGTGGCAAATTTGTGATGGATTTTAGACTTTTCATACGTCATAATATTATTTTTTAAATTATTTATAAAGGAGTTTGTTTAAAGTCACATAAATATATATATATTTATATGCACACTCGGGATGCGGTCTTGCATGCGTACTCAAGTATGTGCTTAATTTTATATTTAAAAAATATATTTACTTCAAAAATATTCAAGATAAATATGTATTAGAAAATTCTCAATAGAAAAGCAATCTTTTATGTGTATGATTATATTTTTATGGAGAAAATTCTAGAAAAAAAAGCTACTGAGCATCTGGTTAGAATAATTCACTAAAAAATTCAAAGTATAGATGTTTACTCTTTTTTTGAACTATTGATTGCATTATTTTGATTAAATGATCATAATTGAGCTACAATTGTATTTGGTGGCTAAAATAGCAATAGTCGACTATAAAAATAATAGTTTATGGTTGTGATAGTTGTTGTTATTGGCTGCAAAAATTGTAGTTGGTGGTTACGAAAGGTATAGTTGATGGCCACAATAGCCACATTATCCCCAATTGGTTGCAAGAGTCATAGAGGGGTTGCACTAATTATGATTTGTGGCTACAACAATAGTGGTTGACTACGATTGCTAGTGGTTGTTTGGTGACATATAAGATTGACAATGAACTCTAGTAGTTGGTTGTGATTTTGATTATCAGCTACAAATTGCTAGATTTCAAAAGTTAAGCTTTAGTAACTCATTATTTTCTCTTACCTTCCTTTTTAGATTTAGTACCACTAATCAAATCATTAAGAAATTGATGAAAAATACGAGCAGCTTATCATGAATTTTTATATTTGAGTGAGAATTTGAAAAATGGATTAAAGAACACTAAATTTGTTAATAGCAATGTCTTGGGTGCTATTTAAAGTAGTTAAGTTTGAAATATCAAAGTCTCTATTGAGGCTTTGGGCTATCAAAACTCCTGATGTAATAGTATAGCACAAAATCTAAATATGCAAGGACAAAAATGCCACTCTCATGCTACAATTGGTAGAAACACAATTCCGATGAAAATTGGGACATCTAAAGTTTTCGATTTCCGATAAGTATTCGGGGAATGTACAATATTATTTAAGGAATTCTGTGTAATAAGCATGGCTTCTAGTAGGCGATCAAAATTCCTTGTTAGCATCTCCACTTAATTACTCTGTATTTACATATCAAACACCTAAATTTCATTTTTGTAACATACGCCATCTTACATACGCATGAAATGTTTTATGATTCAAAGTGAAAATGGAGATCTGGAAGCATTGGGAAAAAAGAGATGTAAAAAATATAATTTAGATTTAAATATATAAATATATAGGATTTGGGTCGAATGTAAATGGCCAAGAATATAAAAAAAATATAATAAAAAACAATCATGCAATGCATACAAGCCTTCTTAAAAATCATCAATCAAGGACGCAGACATTCAAAGAGAGCTTCAGAACTAATAGTTTCTCTTTATTCGACCAGAAATGCATAAGTTACATCTACGTACAGCATCATTTAATTGCTTCTTCATTTATAAGCAAAACTCTAAAACAAGCCAAAGCAAAACTCTAAAACAAGCCAAATCAAACCGAACCAAAACCACCAACCACTCAGAGAAATCACAGCTCCTCCTCGTGTCTCTGAGACCCTCCTACAACCTTCTCCTTCGCAGCCTCATAATTGGACGACACTGTATCCTTAGCCGCATCCAACGTCTCCGCAGCCTTATCCTTTGCAGCTTCATATCCTTCCTTCACCTTGCTCGCCGCATTTCCGGCCGTCTCATAAGTCGCCTCCTGCGCTTTCCCTGCCTTATCTTTCCCTGCCTCCACAGTTTCTTTTGCCTTATCGATAGTGGCATCCTTGAAACTCGATGTCTTCTCTGCTGCTTTCCCTGCAGCCTCGTTAGTTGTTTGCTTTGTAGACTCTGCAGCCTCGTTTGTCTTATCTCTGGTTTGGGTTGCTGTTTCCGATGCTGTATCCTTCACCTTTCCTGAGACAGAATCCTTAGCACCCTTTAGGGAGTCTTTAGCAATTCCAGCCTTCTCCTTGGTGTATGCTCCCACATCTACACATCAATAAATACAATCAGAGCTTACAAATAAAGCTTAAATAAATTTGCAACCGAGATGTACCAGAAGCGATGCCGCCAGCGCTGTCCTTGGCAGCATGCCCTGCTTTCTTCGCCTTGCTGGCTGCTTCCTCTGCCTTCTCCTCCTTGTCTTCAGTGGGTTGATGCTTGATGCCAAGGCCACCGGATATCTTGTCTTTGGCCCACGAAGTCCATGACTCCGACCCTTCCTGCTGCTTATCGTCGTCGCCTGTAATCAAGCCCTCATCTGTGCCGGTCGTCGCCGTTGATGCTGCTGTTGTTATCGCCAAATGTAGTGAGAAAAGAAGTATGGTTGTGAGAAAGAGAAGAAGGTTTTTGTTTGCCATGGAAATTTGGATGGGGTTGAGAACTGGATGGTAAGATTGAGAGAGAGAGAGAGAGAGAGAGTAATGGGTTTGGAGAAATGGGGAGGAGGAATTTATTGGAAGGATGGCGGATGGGAGAAGAGTTCAGTTGGGAGCAACGTGTCATGAGGAGGTGTGAGGTAGGTTGGACGCTTGTCACGTGGCAATTTTCGGCGCCACGGTGGTAGAGACGTGGCGATAGGATGGGTTGCCGACTGCGGCGATAGTAAATTTGTGATGGATTTTTTGTTTAAAATATTTCTTACATCATTTTAAATTATTCATAAAAGGGTTTTTTTCTGGGGACATTTTCTTACTTACCACATAATTCTTGTTTATTTGCATTTCTACCAATTAAACTCTTTTTTTTACACACATCATTAATTATTTAATTTTTGAAAGTTCAATATTGTAAATTTATAACACAAAAGTATTGTATTATGTAAATATGATTGTTTATATTATATATATATATATATATATATATAGATAAGTGTATCCACACTCGGGATGTGGTCTTGCATGCACGTGTTTAATTTTATATTTAAAATTTATATTTATTTAATAAATATTCATGATAATTATGTACTAAAAAATTCACAATAGAAAAAGCAATCTTTTGTGTATAACTATATTTTTTTTATGGAGAAAATTCTAGAAAAAAAATGAGCATCTTGTTAAAATAATTCACTAAGAAATTAAAAGTATAGATGTTTATTCTTTTTTTTTTAAACTATGGAAGATAGAATTTAAAAAAATTAATTGTATTATTTTGATTAAATAATCATAATTGGGCTAAAATTGTATTTGGTGGCTAAAATAGCAATAGTCGACTATAAAAGTAATAGTTTATGGTTGTGATAGTTGTTATTATTGGCTGCAAAAATTGTAGTTGGTGGTTACGAAAGTTATAGTTGATGGCCACAATAGTCACAGTATCCCCAATTGGTTGCAAGAGTCATAGAAGGGTTGCACTAATTATAATTTGTGGCTACAACAATAGTTGTTGACTACGATTGCTAGTGGTTGTCTGGTGACATTTGGGGGTTGACAATGAAGTAGTTGGTTGTGATTTTGATTATCACTACAAATCGCTAGATTTCAAAAGTTAAGCTTCAGTAACTCATTATTTTCTCTTCCCTTCCTTTTTGCAGTGAAGAATGATGATTGATTTATAATGTTTTAGAGAAAAAATTTAGTAAATTTAGTCATAATCTAAGAACGCTCAATCAGACAGTTTACATTCAATGCTTTTGCCATTTTTTTCACATTTAACTATCTTAGCAAACTCAGAATTAAATGATATTAAGTTTGTTGGATTTCTCTTATCGAGATATTCAATTTAATTATAAGTATGTCAATTTTTAAGATCATTTGATATTTTAATTGATGCACTAAAGACTTTTGACTACACCTCAAGTGTATGATCTAGGCTTAACTTAGATTGGATTATTTTTTATGGCATTGAGTTTGTTTTGCTGAGATTTGTGTTGAAATTGGAGCTCATATGATGTTGAATTTGAATTTGAAACATTTTTTTTCCCAAAATGTCCCGAGATTCATGTATGATGATAGTAATTTCTCGATTACACGTGGATGAAGATAACTTATCTATTGTAAAATTTATATTATCATTCACACATTAGGATGGAAATAGTATATATAAATATACATTTGTTTTTTTGGCAGGACAGGAAGAAGCGTCGGAAGCCCATCTGGAGCGGTAACGAGCAAACAGTTTTTGAAGTCCAATCATAGCAAAGGAAACATTGTCCAGGCCCATCCCTAAGCAACATGGCCCATCTACATCACGAATTCAAATCTGCAATTGCCTACGTAAATAAATATACATATATTAATTAAAAAAGGGAGCATTTACAAGCATATCACACAATTCTCATGTATTTACATATCTCACTATTAAACTTTCATAATCACACATATCACATACAAATAGCACTGTTAACATTTTTTAAAAGTGAAATATGCATATTTTCATAGAAGGGTTTAAAACTCCAAAGTACTATGTACGTAAATATCAAATTTTAGTTTTGAGATATGTAAATAGGTAAGAATTTAGTAGCATCATGAAGTAGACTTTAGAGATGATAGAACATAGTAACAAAATTTTGCAATGGCAGGGAGCTCTGGACAACCTCGTAAGAAAAGCTCCGGACAACCTCGTTCGGGGCAGCTTGTGCGCTTTAAGAAAAACAACTTGTGTGTTACACACAAATTCACTCGTGTTCTTCCTCCTCTGTTGAACCTTTCAACTTTATTCTTCTTTTTTATGAAATGGGCCATTTTAGAGAAATAATCCCTCTTTCTCTCTCTATTATTGGATGAAATCATTAAACTAAACAGTTGGCTCTCGGGAAGCTAATAATTGAATAACTCGTGTAAATCATGATTTAACAAATTTTGTTCTCATAAAAAATATTGTCAAATTTGCTTTTGAGTGGATATTCTATCAAGTAAGACTTCAAATATTTGTTTGACAAGTGAGACGTTCTTCTATGGCTTGTACATCTATAATTTTTTAGGAGTATTATTACAATGTGTAACATTAGTGTATGCCTTTCCTATTATAGGCAATATTATCACATGCTCAAGTTTAGCTAGAACTATCGCTACTTCAATTTCTTAATTAGTTTTATCTCTTATAAAAGTTTGTGCAATTCCATTAGTAAATCCTAATTCTTCCTCCCTCGAAAGATAGGTGCATGAAACCTCACATAGGAGAAATAATGTGTCATATAGTCGAAAAGTTATTCCATACGGACGGACACCTTATGCATCTTGTATGCGGCGTCCGATCATGACAGTAAATCAGTTGATCTACGGTCAGGATGTATTTCAGTGGGCCCCATCTAAAAAAAATTTTTTAAGAAAAAAAACTAAAATATATCCAGACAGTAGATCGCCGTGATCTACGGTCAGGAGCGGACACCGCATGCAGAGATGCATGCGATGTCCGTACGCAATAATTTCTCCATATAGTCACCCTATCAATGATTTGAAATAAGTTAGAGAGTTCTTAGAACTCATATTAAACTGCACATGTAATATTACTTGAAATTCAATTATTATTGGCTGAAAATTCATTCAATAATCCTTGATTTCCGACTAAACTTGGTTAAATTTAGTGACTATAAAGTTAAACTGCTAAATATAACTGCTGAACACTGACTATAAAGTTAGAGATCTCAATCGTCAATATTTATTTGTAGATTGAAATACCAGCCCTTAAACAACCATAAATTTAACTTAAACAAATGATAATGATAATAATAATAATAAAGCACATAACATTTCCCACACCTATAATTGTACAACTAAAAAAATATTTAATCACAACATTTACTAATTAGCAACCAACATAACAATACATACATATAATCCCAATTGAATGAAATCATGTAATGAGTTGTAGATAAATCATTGAAGAATGCACTAATTTAGTTAATGGGTTATCATAATTGACAAAGTACTAAATATAATGAGCAATAAATACTGCAAGAAAATGTGACAATCATGATTTTCCAAGCCAAAAATATTCCCTTCTCCTAAGTTGACGCAATGGCTTAAGTCAAACACACATCTGTTAAGGAACTTCAGAGACTATGATCATTCACATATTGTACTTCACTGATCAAAGGTCGATAATACTTGACTTTAGGCATTATCAATTTACTTGTAGTTGTCTCGTGAAGTTCTAACTCCTTTCTCTTGCAATACACTATCAAATCCAATCTTGCTTTAACATTATTTTTATTTTGCCCTTAATACCCATCACAGTGTTAAAAATATTATCTAATTTGTTTTCTCTCAATATGCATGACTACGATTATGTCTAACTAATTTGGTTTTCAGGTATGTCATATTTTGAAAAAAAACTCAATTTTATCTAATTATGTGTAATAACAAAATGAAGAAAATGATGTTAACATAACTCTGAGGAATCAGTGGTTTCAAATTTGCACTAACCATTTGTTACAAATGCTTCCTAGTAATCTATTGAGGAACCTTTGATTTCTCAATTCTATTTTTAAGAAGCCATCTTTATTCTTTTTGAATTGATGATCACTAGGTAAGAATATTCGATGATGTTTGAATTATGAATTTTTTCTACCATGTTTTATAGTATTTCCTTTCGACATATCCATGCAAAGAGGGCATGCCGACTTTTCTACAATGCTCATATCTCTTATGATGAAAAATTATTGTTATTCACATCAATGCAGCTTTCATTTAAAAATTCTTATCAATCAAAGGTTATGGATACCTTATTTATTCCTTTGAGGTTAAAAGGACTTGACATGATCAACATTAGAAATACAAAAAGCATAGTGATGCACATATCATGTGATAAGTTATACGTTGAAACAACCACCAAACAATATGAGTAACGTGAAATAGGCTAAATGTATGGTGTAAGTTTGTTCGCACATAAGCTAAACCTAATGTTACGAGAATCAACAACAAACTCAAGATTAGTATGCTCAAAATATTTTCAGCCTTCTCAATCTGTATGTGGAATCCCAAAAATCCCAAAATCTAACTTCAACTAAGAACCGATGAAGCAAAAACATTTGCCTAATCAAAAATCCCAAAAAATCCAAGCAATTACACATGAGATCCCTAAAAATCTCAAAATCCAACATCAATCGAGATGTAATGAAGCATAAGTATTCGCCAAATAAAAAACAATAAAAGTCTCGAGCACAAAGAACTACACCAACACCACGAGGAACCACCAAATAGAGGAACTCACAGTGGGCATAAAGGCACAAAACTAAAATCCACATTGTTAGGGCAAAAAAAATCACCGCACAAAGATTACTTACCATGAAGAAGAACCACCGCAAAAGGAACCACCACGAAGAGGAAACCACGAAAACATTGGACACATACACATTTCCGAAATCAAAGTCATTGACATAGTTAAGGTAGGGGTTACCAACACAAAGAGGAACCACCACATAAAGAAACAACAGTACAGTGGAACCACTGCAAAGAGGAACCATCACACAAAACAACGCATGAAGAAGCAACACCCACATGGATCAAAAGATCCAAACAAAGCAACAAAGGAGATAGAGGAGAGGGAGAAGAGAACTCACCGAGAGAGGCACAACACCAACAATGAGAATCGCGCGCGGAGAGGAGAGGGCCGCTAGAGCAAGACTCGAGAGAGAGGATCCTGACATAGGCGGGGCAGCTAGGGCAAGACATGAAAGAGAAGAGGGGCAGCCACATCAACATTATACGAACGAACGTGGGCCGGGAAAGACACGAGAAATAATCGCAACAAAGAGGGGTAGCCACATCAACACTATACGACCAAATGCGGGCCACGAGGTCGAACTTGTGACAGTGTTTCGTACATATTTTTTATAGAATTTGCAGCACCACGGTAAAACCGCAGCCCCAAACAGGGCGTTTGGGGTGTCGGAAAGAAAATCTATTACATTTTAAATTATTTATTTCTTAAAATACTTTCGATCCATAATTCTTTTATTCTTACAGCATATTTTAATATGTTTTTATTGTGCTGGAGTTTGTCGCATGCTCTCGTTCATGTCCACACCATTAACGTCCACATTCGGGATCAGTCCCTTTTGTCTTATTGTGTATCCATTTTTTATTTTATTTTAATGCTTAGATTAGTTAATGACTAAATTAATATAATTAAGTTGACTCAACCTGCCCTCGAGCCAAATCAGATTAAACTCAAAAGCATGAACTCGTGGCTCAATAAACTCAACTTGATAGTTCAAGCCAGCTCGACTCACTTGCACCCTTAACCCATCACTGTTGAGTTTTGAATTTATTTATTTAAAATAATGGTATTCTCGAAAATGTTTGGTTATTAATTAGCAGGGACTAGGTGGACCGCCCTTCGAGATTATGTGGTCTTAGACTTTGCCACATGTGTTTTTATATGAATCGATTTCATGGTTTATGTGGTGATGATTGCTGCCACGTAAGTCTATGTCCTTCCACATGCTCATAACTTTTGGGTTACGACTAAGGAGGTCAAAACGGCGCTTATTCGCGAATAGCTCGTATTCAACTCGTTCGTTAAATTAATTAGCAAAATACAAATAAATATATTTGTTCGTTCATGTTCGACTCATTTTTGACTCTAAATACCACCAATCAATTATATATATAACATATGACTACATGATTATGGTTGTCAAAACGATTTTTTGTTCGTGAACGACTCGTGTTCGGCTTGTCGGCTCGCTAAGCAAGCGAGCCGAACACGAACACACTTTTTGAGCTCGAAATATAAACAACCCGAACACGAGCTAAGCCCGGGCTCACTCATGTTCGGCTCGTTTACACCCCTAGTTACGACTCGGCGTGTCAAATCCCGTGATAAAAAGTGGAGCCATTTACACATGGCACACAATTTCTATTTATTCATATATCAAACATATAAATTTTAATATTTATATTCATAAACACTGAAACTCTTGAACATCACCTTAAAAATAACACAATTACCCATCTTTAAAAGTCAAATGTACCCTTCTTATGTGTAAATTTATAGCACGAAAATGGTATAAATATAAATATCATGTGTTTGATATGTAAATCCATAAAAATTGTGTGGTACATAAACTTCCTAGAAAATAAAGTAAGAAATGGAATTTTATTAAATTGTACGCCCAAAAATGAGAGATTCGTGACAATATTTTTGTTATACACAATATGTATTTTTCAAAATTTGTATGTTATGTAAGATTTAATCTTATATATATATTTTTGTATTTTTGTTATACACAATAGTATTTTTGTTATATACATACATACATATACACATAGACATATATACATATATATATATATCTACACACACACACACACACGGGAAAAAATGCGTACATAAGACGTACGCAAAGATGCGTACGTCTGTAACCTGCAAACATGTTACATGGAGAATTTTGGAAGGTTATAACCGTGTTATAACTCATGTAACCTACCTATATATGAAAACATAAGCGCAGAACTTACTAGAAGGTACATGTAGGTTACAAAGGGTATAACGTGGTTATAACCTTCCAAAATCCTCCATGTTACAAACATATGCATCTCTACATATGTCTTATGTACGCAAAATCCCCCACCCCCCAACACAAACACACACACATGTGTCGTGTACTAAGATCAATTGGTCATACTAAGATCAGTTGGTCGGACAGACACACATGTGCCGCGTACTAAGATCAGTTGGTCGTATTAAGATTAGTCGGTCGTACATCTGCTTGTCAGTTGTAAGTCTCCTCTGGTCTGATGTTTGATTCCCCGGAGGAGGGTGTGGTACCCGAATTGTTAGGCGCCTCGGGATGACCAAGGCTCGTATAATAACCTAAATCCATATATATATAGAGAGAGAGAGAGAGAGAGATTTATATATATGTATGTAAATCTTCCAATTTTTAATAATTTCCTTAAACACGTGGTCAAGTTTGAACATGCTAATGAACTCCAAAGTCTGCCACCCCGCATATTAAAAGGTTACGCGAAATATTGCCTCGTGGCTCACGCGGTCAATTGAATTCAGCCATTAAATAAGAACAATTTCTCCTTCTTATTCTTTCTTCGTTTAGGGTTCCTCCTCTCAAAATGTTCTAATAAAATATAGTTTGTTTTTTTGAATTTTTAGAGTTTGAACTTTCTTTTAATTTGACAAAGTCTTTGTTGGCATATTAAAATTTCTAAGCTAAAATGGAATGTTCCTTTCCGCTGTCCAAAAAAGAAAAAAAAAAGGAAAAAAAAAAAAAGATAATTCCATTATTCATCGATGTCTTTGGATTCCTCTCACCGAGACACTCTATTTAAATAAAAACTTATCAGATTTGAAATTCATTTGTCTTTTCAATTAGTCGCTCAAAACTTCTAAAAATAGTTTAATGGCTTGATTTGGTCTTAAGTTGTCTCAAATTTGACTAATTTTGCTTTTATTATGTTCGTCAGTTTGACATTAGTTTCGTTGAAATCGGAGTTGTGGATGATTTTTAATTTGATTTTGAATGTCTCATGCTAAAAAAAAGTGTTTTGAGACTAAAAAAAAATAAAAATATTGGAGTTACTACATTAAAAAAAATCAAACTACTCCCCGTGTCTTTCATTTTGTTTTCTTAGATTATCTGTTTAAATTAAAATATTATAAATATCTTCATAAAGGCAGTAATTTTATGTTAAAGCTATATTCGAAATAAACTTCACTAAGAGTTTATCTAAAGCTTTTGTTAAATGAGATGGCCTTTCATAGTATTTATTGTGCCTTCTATCTTGTTAACATGCTAATTTAAAAAGGATTATGAAAATCATTAGTAGAGTTTATAAGGAAGTCATCTTCTCATCTAACATTATTTGGTATAATATTAAGCATTGGTTAACCATTGGAGGCTTCATTTGCCAAAAGGTGTGTGTGTTGGATATCGATTTGTTAGTGGATGATATACAAATCTTATGTGAAAAGCCACCGAAAATGGAACGATTGAGTGCATATCTAATTAGTATATGCTATGAATGTTACAATGGTAAGAGTGGAAGAGAAAAAAAAGGGTAATAATGAGCGGACTTTTTGGCTATTCCATGACCCGCTATTTATAGGTTTGGATTTGGGATCATGAAGGCCGCTTAAACATGATAAACAACATTTATGAAAAATAGGATTATAACAAGATAGAAGCCTATTCATCTTGATTTTGAATGTTTCATGCTCAAAAAAGTGCTTTAAGACTCGTGCTAATCATATAGAGATTCATGTCAAACAACAAATATTGTTGATGACGTATCAAAAATGTTTTAAATTTGAAAATAATTTGGGTAGATTTTATAATTTTAGTTGTATAATCCAATAATTATTCATGATTATTATTGAGTGTTCTTCATTCTTTTCAATAACAGGACACCTCATAAAGTTGAACCTTGGACCTCATTTAGCAGAGACTGGTCTCTTCAACGTAAAGGCCCGTGTTCAAACTATAATTTAACCCAAAAAAAAACACGATTACCTTTTCTAGTGAAATTTTTTATCAACTAATAAAATTTAGCTCTTCAACTTGACCCAACCATTGCTAGGGGAGTCAGTCGGGCCTCCTCTTAAGATATTATGATTCAATCACTATTTTATTAGACAAACTTGCGAGTCGGTGCATCCAATGAACGAGAAATGTTCTAGAATAATTTTTAATAAAGATGAAATTGCATCTTCCAAAATTTATGAATAAATCCAAAAATATGTTATTTTTTTCAATTATGAGTGCTTCAACATTTTTTTTACTATTAATGTTGCAATTTGTGTTGACATAAATACTTCTTTTATTATACATTCATTATATATCTTATTTAGGTTGATATTAATTCAACTTTCAACTCCCTAAGACCTTAATTGGTGCCCACCATTTGCATCCAGATCTCTAGCTTAAAAAATCTGTACCTTATAATGTTCTTCATCTTTGACAGCATGATGCACTTTTTTGTAATGGAAGATTTACACACATATCACCTAATTCTTTTGTATTTATATATCTAATACATAAAATTATATATATATATATATTTGTATTGTTTAATATATTCATGAATATGTATATTTTATTTTTTAGAAATTAAAATAATAATAATTTTTTATTTGATATGAAAATTTGGGTAAAATAAATATAAAAGCAAATTTAGATGTTAGATACTTAAATATGTAAATGACTCTTATTGTAAATCTCTACCTGGAATTAGATGAGTGTAGACAAGCCAAGCGGATAAATAGATGGTTGTTAGTTTATTGTTATTTGAAAAAAGCTGCAATACGGTTGTTTCTGGACAAATGATCATTATGTCTCTGTGTAGTAATGTTGTTTGTAACAGAACTGTTATAAAAAAATATTTGATACTTTAGAAAAAAAATTCACTTCAGAACAGTGCAAACAAAATAAGATATACACCCCACTTAGCTGTGAGCATCATCATTATCAGAATAAAGAAAAATACTATTAAAATAACTTTTAATAATATGATAATATTATTTTTAAAATAGAGACAACGTATATCACAAGCTAGACCCTCCACCATGAAGAGAAGCCAGACCATCCACCATGAATAGTCATAACACAAGCATAAATTGATAAAAAAAAAAGTAATCAAATATAGTTTTGTGCAGATAAGATGACTCAGAGGACTCAGTATACCAATTAACAAATCTGTCACTACAAAAAGAGAACGTACCTTATAAAAAAAAGGTTTCTTGGTTGCATTTAACCAACATAATGCCAAGCTCATGTCTGTCACATATTCATATTCCAAAAAAAGGTCATCCAGAAGAACCACAAAAGTCGTATCGTCGAAAAGAAAAGAAAGGAACTTGGTTGTCTTCAATAAGATTTCACATGTTAAAAAAACCGATACCAACAATCAGGCTATTCAAAAGTACCCATAAGGTCAAACATTTCATCATGGATCTCTCAAACCCATCAAAAGAAAAATAAAATAAAGGAAAGACAGAAAAGAAAAACAATTACAAATGCAAAAAACCCGAACAATCATAATCAAATGTACAGGGAACGGAAATAAATATATACATATAAAATAATAAGCAGAAATTGATAAACAGAGTGATTAATTACATTTTTTTAGTAGACGTGAAGTCTTAGAAAACTCAAAATGCCAACCAACAAATTTGTCACTACAAGAAGACAACGAGCCTTGTAAAAAATGGGTTTTTAGTTTCCTTTAACCCAAATAATACTAAGCTCGTGTGTTTCACATATGCATATCACAAAAAGAGACCATCCAGAAGAAATTCAAAAACTGCAACATCAAAAAGAAGAGAAGAACTCATTTGCCTTCATTAGGATTTCA
Organism: Phalaenopsis equestris; assembly: GCF_001263595.1. Lineage (NCBI taxonomy): Eukaryota > Viridiplantae > Streptophyta > Magnoliopsida > Asparagales > Orchidaceae > Phalaenopsis > Phalaenopsis equestris. The sequence goes on along the minus strand of NW_018164985.1, from coordinate 342,460 downwards.
CATGTGACACCAACCAACAACAACTAACAAACCATCTAGAAGAACTCTTAAGGTCAAACGTCTCATCATTGACCTCTCAAACCCACCAAAAGAAAAAGAAATGAAATGGAGAAAGAAAAAAAAATACGTAAAAAACCCAAACAAACAATATCAAACATATAAGGAACTGAAAATAAATATGAATAGTATAAAATAAATAAGAATCGTCCAATCAACATCTAACAATGACGTATGTAATCTGCTCTCTCTATTCAATCATTTCTCCGACACCTTTACTATCCTGAGTGTAACCTTCTTGTGATTCTACTTTTGGCTGTGTTATAGATTGTCTTATATGGTATTCAAATGCTGCAGGTGGGACATGTACATGGTCATCGCAGCCATGCTGAACTCTACATTAGTTCGAGAATGATGCCCTTGAATTTAGTTGTGGAGAGCTATTGTAGCCACTACAATCTGTACATGCTTTGGGAATGGATACGTCATCATATCACACAGTATGGTCTATTTTTTCTTCCACACTGTAAATTTCCTTTCAATTATACCATGTAAGGAGGAGTGTCTCTTGTTAAATATTTTTTTTCGGCACCAAGCAATACCACTGGATCTTTCAAAATTACGGTGTGATATTTCAGATATGAAAATTACTTCAGATGCCCTCTTTGTAAGGGATATACAACGTTGAACAAATAATATTTATCTATTCTAAATACATTAACTAGTAATGAACTTAAAAAATGTTTGAATATGATTAATAGTTGAACAAATCTGGAGGTGGGTGAGTGAAGTTGTGCTTCCAATTTCTTGTCTCAATAGCGAATATATAATTGTCATGTGCACTATCTTCCCAATCAGCTATAATAAAAGTAAAACATAATTTGAAATCACATACGACCATCACATTTTGTGTAGGAGATCTACACCACCCAATGAATGCGACATTTTCATTATTGGATACACGTGCATCCACGTAGGTTCCATTCATCGCTCCAATACAATTCTGACAAATAAAATAAAATTGTGTAAATTACGCTACTCATTTTGAATTCTAAATATAATTAGTAATAAAGATTTATATTAAGGAATGACATATACCGCAGGTCATTTTGAATCTTTGTTGGAGTTCACTCAATTGTTAGATCCTTTGGCTTAACAATCAGTGCCGATAAACTAACAAAATACTTCAACCCCACTGAGAAATATATGTTAATTATCTTCAATGAATGCTGAAATCACTACATCGCTCCTCTTATTTATTCATTCTATGATAAGATGTAGAGGGTTATTGCTAACACATCTCTGGTTGAAATTCTTAAGGAGCCATGAAGTTCATGGTTCCAATGGAATTAATCAAGCAGATCCATAAATATATACTGTGTCATACAAAACATATTGTTGAATCTTGTAAGGTGTCCTTATAGTAGCTCCCCAACCCATTTATCACCAACGTAAGTAGATGTCATGTAGAGAATTCGATCAACGTATGAGTTATAGTATTCGTACAACATACAAATTGTTGTCACAATTATCTTTTTGCACCTCTCTTTGTGAATTCATACTAAAGAAGTGCTCTGTTCATGTATCACATGTCAATCAAACAATGTTAAAAAACATCAAAAATCAAATTAAAAAGTGTACAATAAGACGACGAAAATATAGAATAACATATATATTGATCTTACGAGAAAGAAAAAAAACATCCAAGTAAGATATTTGATCAAACTATAGGAAAATAAATACAAATAATTCAATGGAAAAACACAAAATCAATTATCATTGCTGCAAAAAAGCACATAAATAATTGACTCTAGAGTCAAGGCCATCTTCATGAAGATATGTCTACGGGTCGGGTCCTCTAACAACTTCAAGGGATTCAAATATAATGACATGTCTTAAAAAACTTTGGGAGTTTCCTTCAAAAGTCAAATAGCCTCATCTATGGAGGTCTCATGTGAAGTCTCAGGATCACTCGTGCATGAAGCCACCAATTTTTTTATTTGACTTATGATGAAAGTAGCTCTTTTTTTCTTTTTCTCCACCCTAGGATGCTTTGACCTACATGTGGACTCTAATTTGTTTTGGTTTGGGCTTTAGGCATTCATTAGAGCCAGTTACATGCTCGACTTCTAAGTCTTCTGGCATGTCTGCAAATCCTTGCTCACTAGGAGTCCAGACATGAGTTCTCGTTGGCACAACCTCACCAAACATACATTCCAACTTTTCTTCTAGATCAGGGTCAATTCCATTGGGTTTGAATTTCGTGTTGGCAAGTTGATTATTTCATACAATTAAGGAAGAGAAAACAATGAAAATAAAGTTTTTCATTGATAAGCTGTTACCTCCAATTTCTCAGCTCACCATTCCTATGAAACATCAATAGTCCATTTGATTGGATCCCAACCTAAGCCCGTAGATCCCCGTTTTAATTCCTTTCATAATTCCTAGTCCTTTTTTAACTCATCCAACTTTTTCTTAAGCTGCAGATCGTCATACTCTTTTCTTGTCACTTCCTTGAACTTTTTCATAATATTTTGCCACCCTTCCTTGCTAAAATAAGTGGTGGGTCTATTTCCCAGCTCAACCTCGTTAAGATAGAGGTCTCAAAATATGTGTTTAGCTTCTCAGCCCACATGGACCTCTTTAATCTTAACCATTGCATTACTAGCACATAAAAAACAAAACATTAAAGTTTAACAACAACCACAACACACAACACAACAAGATCCACAATCACCCAGACCACTATCACCTAATCAAACCACCACACACATCTCATAGCCACCACACCACATGACACAACCCCCATAACCACCTAACCCTCAACACAACCACCAGAAGCCACAACACGACCACCATAGCCAATAACACAACCACCCAACCCAAAGCCACCACACCACAACCACTCAACCACACCTCCACACCCATCCCACAGCCACCACACCACAAGACACAACACCGCAACCACCCAATCCACAACCACCAAACCACAACCATCCAAACAGACCTCCACACATATCCCAGATGCACCACACCACAGTGACACGACACCAAAATAACCCAACCCACAACATGGGCATCACAACCCACAACACAGTCATTAGTTTTGAGTGCTCTATATGTAATTTGAAGAAATCATTGCCAACAACAATTCAAGCATCCTATTTCATCCATTTTTAAAATTCTCACTCGAACATGAAAGATAGTGATAAAACCGCATCACGTATTTGCCATTTGAGGCAATTACATACAGGGCACCCGAAACGTTGCTATCTACAAATTGAGCACCCTCTTTCATCCATTTTTCAAATTATCTCTCAAACATAAAATTCATAATTTTGAATTGAGGAAATTACATTCAAGACACCCGAAATAATGTTATGTACAAATCAAGTACTCTATTTCATCCATTTTTTCAAATTTTCACTCAAATGTCAAAGGAAGTGATAAGACTCCATCCCATATTTTTCATTTGAGGCAATTACATAGAGGGCAGCCGAAACAATGTTATGTACAAATCAAACACCCAATTTCGTCCAGTTTTCAAATTCTCACTCAAACCTCAAAGGAAGTGATAAAGCCCCATCCCATATTTTTCATTTGAGGCAAATACATACATGACACCCAAATGTTGCTATTTACAAAATAAGCACACTATTTCATCCATTTTTCCAATTCACACTCAAACATAAAAGAAAGTGATAAAACCTCATCCCATATTTTCATTTGAGACAATTACATATAGGGCGGCCGAAACAATGATATGTACAAATCAAATACCCTAATTCATCCATTTTTCAATTTCTCACTCAAACATCAAAGGAAGTGATACAATCTCATCCCATATCTTTCATTTGAGACAATTTCATACAAGGCATCCGAAATGTTGCGATCTACAAATTAAGCACCCGCATTCATTAATTAATTTTTATAATTTAAGCAAAAAAAAAAAAAAAAAAATAATAAACACTATAGATAATTTTGAGGCCGCCCAAAGCAATGCTATGCACAAATCAAGCAACCTATTTCATCCATTTTTCAAAATCCCACTCAATAATCAGTGAAGGCGATGATAGAAGGCCATCCCATATTCGACTGGTTACATACAGGGCAACGAAAATATTGCTATCTGCATATCAAGTCTTTCATCCATTCTCCAAACACTATTCCACATTTTTCAAAATTTTTTTTTGCAAGACTAAAATCCCAAATCTCAAATCGAAAATGACAAATCAGAAAGTTACAAATCGCAAATATCACAAACGTCTCACAACAAAATGTAAATGAGAAAGCCAAAAATCACATAAAGAAAACTATTTCATCGAAAATTACTACATGAATTACTTACAACGCACAACAATCAGAAATTTCAGGGAGGAAAAGAAAGATAACATGAAGCGCGAGAGAGACAGGAGAGAGGGAAAGAAGCGCAAGAGAGAGGCACCATGCTCACAACTAAGAGAGGCAGACATCTAGGACAGATGATCTAGGACAGATGGAGACGCAAGAGAAGGACAGTGGGGGTACCACGTTTAATAAGAATTTCTATCATATTATTGAATAATCTGCAGCGCCCAGTAATCAAACACTTCTTCCCACATCTTCAAATAGCACCGCACCAAATAAGCAGCCCCAAACGGCCCTTGGTGAGCCGCACGCGAGAAAAATGTGGTGGGAAGTGGAGAAGTGCCGGCGACCAGACACGTCCAGATTTCTATATTACTTCAAATAGTACTTCCTCTGCTTTCTTGCGTTCGCACGCCTCCCCTTCCTTCTTCTTCTTCCCCTCTCAATAGGGAAAGTAATCGCTTCAATTTCCCCTCCTTCGCTTACTCCATCCACATTCCATCGCCCTATTCTTCCTCAGCTTTCTGAGCCAATTTAGCGCAACAGTAGGAGAGTCTCAATGTCAAAGTTCTTGGGATTTCTCAGTCTCACCGAGCTCTTCCTGAGCTCCATGGTTCATCTCCTCTTTGGGCTCTACATATTCAGCTCAGCCGTTGCTTGGGACCTCTCACAGGCTCTGACCAGCTCCCTTCGACCGACAAGCTTCGACGCCCCAGTGGAAGAAATCAATGGAAGACGGCCATCGATAGAGGCGGCTGTTGATGACTCAGTTCCACCAATCGTTTTGGTTCATGGAATATTTGGATTTGGTAAAGGGGTGAGCTTTTTATTCCGTTTTTCTAATATAAATCCATGTCTGAAGAGCGACTAGTTAATTATGTTGAGTCGGATTGTGTTGCAGAGGCTAGGAGGTCTGTCCTACTTTGCAGGAGCAGAGAAGAAAGACGACCATGTGCTTGTGCCTGACCTTGGCTCTCTAACAAGTATTCATGATAGGTATGTTAAATGAATTATTTTTAGTATTTTCTGTGTTTTTTTTTGTTTTTTTCTCTGATGATGAGTTTATAAAGATTGAGTTTTTTGGATTCAGGGCAAGGGAATTGTTCTATTATTTGAAGGGAGGGGGAGTGGACTATGGAGAAGAGCACAGCAGAATCTATGGCCACTCACAGTTTGGAAAAATCTATGAACAAGGTAGGATTTTTATATTTCAGTCATCTTGTCCAATATTGTTGATTTTTAATTTTTTATTCTTCTGAAAAAACAAAAACAGGGAATTATGCTATATGGGACGAGCATCATCCAATTCACTTTGTTGGCCATTCCGCAGGGGCGCAGGTTATTCGTGTTTTGCAGCAAATGCTAGCTGACAAGGTAGTAACTGCCAAATAAATTCTCTTTATAATCAACTTTAATACCTATATATGAAATAAAATTTGACTTAGAGGAGAACAAGTGAAAGCTTTGTTCAGGATTCCAAGCATAAGCACTCAAATTATTTGATGTTATGACTCAAGGAATTCCAAGGTTATGAGAACACTTCTGAAGATTGGATTCTGAGTGTAACCTCCTTATCTGGAGCTCTCAATGGAACAACAAGAACCTACTTTGATGGAATGCAGTAAGTTTTAACCATCTATAATCCATTTTCATCAAAATTTGTGCTCGGATTCTCAGTTAGAAACCCTTAAATTACAGGCCTGATAATTGGAAACTCATGAAACCAATATGCCTGCTTCAAATTGCTCGGGTTGGAGTCAGCATTTACGACTGGCTTAACATTTCATGGCTTAAGAACTACTATAATTTTGGATTTGATCATTTTAATGTGGAATGGAGAAGAACAGGAATTACAGGACTTATAGATCTTCTCCTTGGAAACAGTGGGCCTTTTGCTACTGGTGATTGGATCCTGCCAGATCTCACTATAGAAGGCACAATCAAGCAGAACAGCACACTCAGAACATTCCCAAACACTTATTACTTCAGTTATGCAACTAGAAGGACTAAGAAGTTTATGGGGCTCACTGTTCCATCCAGCATTTTTGGAATTCACCCAATGCTTTTTTTAAGAGTTCTTCAGATGACAATGTGGCGGCACCCGGCGGATTTGCCTTTGCCATACAAGGGATATAGGTGAGTTGATTAGCAGATATTAGGGGTGTATTTGAATCAATTTGACTCATCAGCTGGCACGAGCTCGGTTTGATAAGTGGCTCTTGAACTGAGCTTGATGTGCAAAACAAGTCAAGCTCAAGCCACCTTGACTCGACTCATTAGCTTGTGAGCCGACCAGTTTACAAATCATATTCAAAATATATTGAAATTCAAGAATATCTTTAAATTATTAATAATGTTTAAAAATTTATATTTTATATTTTATATCTAGTGATTTCTTATTGCTTATCTCTTAAATGCACACTCTATTTGTCATTTTATGATAGCATTGACTTGAATTAATATTATTTTCTCGCTTTCATATTAAACAAGCCAGTTCATTAGCCGAGCTGGCTCAAACTTGTAGAATTAGGCTTGACATTATGCTTAAATTTGATTGATTAATCAATCTCAAGCTTAAGTCGAAGGTGGCTTGAGCTTGACTTTACTCATTTACACTCCTATCAGATATAGATTGAGAATTAAAATCTTATAGTCGGCTTGCTCAGAAATTTGTTTTGTAAAAAAAATTGATTGCAGAGATGAGGATTGGTGGGATAATGATGGAGCTCTGAACACAATATCTATGACGCACCCTCGATTTCCAGTGGAGCAGCCATCTCATCTTGTTGTGGACGATTCAGAGTGTTACCCTCTTCAGCCTGGAATATGGTGTGTTTTGTTCTGCCTTTATTGAAATATCATAAAATTCTCAGTTCTTTTTTGTTATCATAAGTGTTACTAATTTTTAGTACCAAACATTGCAGTAAATCTGAAGTTTAATCATTTTCATCTACTAGTAATAGAATAGGTCATTTAAAAATTAAAGTTTGACAATTTTTTATGGTGAATCTATGAAATTGAAAGAGAGGAAGTTGCACTGCTTCAATCATAAAATCCCTTCCTTCATTCAAGGGATTCTTATTAGTTCAACATTTTTTAAAAATAACTTTATCTTCTATGTTAAGGGCTTTGTTATCACTTTTGATTTTATTTTAAAAACATGTTTGATTAGTCTATTTTTTACTTGTTTTTTTTTTAAAATCAAATTAACTTGTTTTTAAAAACAATCAAAATATTTAAAAATTATTTTGATTATTTTTAAATATAACTAATCATATTATAATATACCAAATATGTTTCATTTTAAGTAAAAATAAAAAATAAACAAAACAAAAAAATAAAAACAAAAATTGACTAATTCCACCCACCCAAAAAAAAAAAAAAAAAAAAAAAGCTTTAAGGGCAATTCGGGATCAATTTTAATTTTAATTTTCTATTTTTTTATTTTTATTTTATGTTGTTTATGATTTCATTTGGAATAAAAAACATATTTGACAATTTGATTAAGTTATAATTATTTTAAGAACACTCAAAATAAGAAGTTATTTTGAATATTTTTAAAATCATGTTAATTTATTTTTTAAAAACAAAATATAAAAACATGTAAAGAACATCTTAAACAAACATATTTTTAAAAACAAAATAAAAAATAAAATAAAAACAAAAGCAAAAAGGAAAATTGATCTCAAACAAGCCTTTATTTTCTATGTCTGAAGATCAGGTTAATTTATCTAGTTTTGGTAAATCCTTTCCTGCAAAAAAAAAAAAATAAAATGATATAGAGCACATGAAGGTATAAAGGCTTGCATTTCATTTAAATGTAAAAGCCCAAAAAGTTTCTTGATGTGTAGTTAAACATGTCTTGTGTCTATTAACAATATAATAATATTGTTAAAATGTTAATAGATTTTTATTAGTATGGTGATAGTTTTTATTAAAATACTAAAGTTTTATTAGCATGATATTGATGGCTACCAACTCATTAACATGAGATTAATTTTGACAATGTTGGTTCCATTCAGGTACTACAAAATAATTGAAGCCGATCACATCTTCTTCATAATTAACAGAGAGAGAGCAGGAGTTCAGTTTGATCTCCTTTATGATGGTATCTTCCAACGCTGCAGAAAGCATGCGTTTAGGACTGCTCCACCACCGATTTTGCCTAACCAACACGATTAATAGAATCACATTCTTTCTTTCTTTCTTTTTTTTTTTCCCTTGATATTAAGAAGAGATTGAATGATTAAAACTGTAGAGCTTTCTGGTTGTAGGAACTTCATTAATGTCTCTGTATTGTTTCATCTGTATGAACTGTAAAGATCTGTTGGTTCGGATTTGTTGATAAATTTTCTCAAAGTTTGATGATTGAAGTTATGGAAATATGCAGATTCTATGATGGTGATCCCAAAGTTGTGTTTTGATTGTAGAAATTTGACTGAAAGGAGAAGATAAAAAAAAATTATAAGGCTTAAATGATTAGAGCAGATACTTGTTGAACGAACGCATGATATTTGTGCTTTTGTGCTTTTTTTTTTTTTTTTTCATTTTCTTAACATGAGAAAAGGGGGGAAGTGCTGTGATTTTGAGGCACTTAGTTGGAGAGAAAGATTAATATTTAGTCATTGTGGAAGGGTTTCTCCTATCAACCTCTCCTATTTGTTTTCCATGTGTGTTGTTCATTAGTTTTAATGAGTATTCCAAATTTGTTGTGTTGTGTTGTATTAGAGACTTAATTGTAGAAGGGGGTAAATGTATCATTTTCTTTTTTTTTAGTATGTCGTAATCCTCTCTTACTTATAAAAGAGATTAAGACTGATTTTTTAATGTGGAGTTGTAACCCGATTTCAACAATCTTTTCTTTCTCCCATGTTGCAGTGGAATAACCTCTCTCCGTGGATATAGGCGGATTTGTGTCGAATCACGAAAATCACATCGTGTTTTATTGTTTATTTGTTATGTGATTTTGTATTCCGCATTGATTTGAACAACAATTGGTATCAGAACCAGATTGGTGTGATTCGTGGACGATTCCATCGAAGTCGCAAACATAAAACAAACAGATCAGAGCAAGTTAGGTTTAGAGATTTGGTGGAGTCATGAATAATAGCATGTCATCGGATATTTCAACATCTACCACAGTGGTGGCAAAGGCATCAATTCATTGGTTGGTTGTACATCTCATCAAAATCCAAGTGACGAGATTTGGTGGCAAAGAGAATTTTAGCATGTGGAGATGTGAGATTATAGATGCGTTGTTTTCTTTGAATTTAGAGAAGTTCTTGATCTTGATGAACTTGTGCTCTTTGAATATAGAGAAGTTCTTGATCTCGATGAACATTCAGAGGAGATGTCAGAAAGAAATTGGTTGAAGATGAAACCCGAGTGTTTGTGACTTGACTTGAATTTGTTAATCTCAAGAGATTAAATATGAGGTGATGATGAAGACTTCTGCATAAAATGTGGATGCTGGAGAGCAAACTTCTCACAAAGAGTATGGAGAATTGTTTTAGTATAAAACATTGAATCTGTTTTTATGAGACGCAAAATTACTATTGATAAACACTTGAATAATTTTACAAATCTTTTGATATTCTAAATGAAGAGGTTGGAGATAAAGACAATACATTTTTTTTTTGTTGAATTCTTTTCTATATGAGCATGAAAACTTCACGATTACACTCATTCATAGGAATGAGATCTTAAATTATGGCGAGGTGACTACATCATTATCAAACCATGAGTTTCGTCGAAGGTGTAAAGAGTCCGTAAAGATGGAGTCAGCTGAGACACTCTAACTTGACAGATTTGAAAATAATAAGAATTGGGCAAAGAATGATGGTAGCAGCGATACTTCTCAAAAGCGGAACAAGTTTCACGAGCACACTCTTGGGAAAAATCAATTTATTTTATGTTTAGAGATTTTCCATTAGAAAAAAGATTTTCTAATATTGACGAAGTAGGAAAAGGGAGTTTTCACTTGGGAGAAGGCCAGTCTTGATGTGGAGAGGTGCGACAAGGCAGATTCAGATGAGAATATAGCTGTTGAAGATTTTCATGACTTGTAAGAAGTGAATTAAGACTCATACTAGTAAAATTTTTTTGATATATTAGATCAGGCAATGAGAGTGAATACACATCAGATGCATTCTCGCAGGAGTTCTAAAGAACTAATATAGAGCACCACTTCACTATTCGAGAGACACCGCAACAGAATGGAGCTGCAGAACGGATGAATTAGACTTTGGTGGAGAAAGTTTGATGAATGTTGTCTAATGCTGGGTTTAATAAAATTTATTGGTCTGAGGCCATAGACTATGCTTGTGCTTAATGAATCGTTTATCTTCTACAACTATTGGGAAGAAGGCCCCAAAAAAGATATGGTCTGGGTATCCCCCTAGAGATTATTAGCACATAGTATGTTTGGGTGTCTAATTTGCTATCACAAGCATAATGATAAACTAGAATCATAAGCAAAGAATGTGATATTCATTGGCTTTAGATTTGGAGTCAAGAGCTTTAAAATTTATGATCAGGGGGAGAGGAAGATTATTATTAGTAGGGACGTTACATTTGATGAGGAAAGCTTGTTGAAGCCTATAGACTCAAAGCAAGTGGATATTTTATTGGGACCACAGATGTGCAACAAAATTTGGAGTTTGATGAAAATTCGTTTTTTCTATAGAATCGCCCCCTGTTACTCAGGTACTTGATTAAGTTGTAGCTCGGAAGGTACGTATTGACAATGCTCTGGATATTGTAGAAGAAGATATTGAGGATGAGGCCCCTGTGAAGGAATCTTTTGTTAGGAGTTGGACAAAGCGCCAAAATATCCCAAAACCAACTTGGTTGAGGGATCATGTTGCATTTGTACTTTCAGTCATAAAGGCTAAAAGTTTTTGTCACTACAAGGAAGCTATAGAGAACTCAGTTAGTTATTTTTGGAGAGAAAAAATGGATGAAGAGATGGACCCTCATCAAAAGAATGCTACCTAGAGATTGGTGAAGCTTCCTCCCGGAAGAAAAGCCATAGGGTGCAAATGAGCATATGTAAAAAGAGAAGGATCTCAGAGAAATTGTGTGGTACAAGGCAAAATTGGTAGCAAAATGCTTTACACAACAAAACGGATTGACTATAATGATGTGTTTTCTCTAGTGATCAAACATCCCTCAATTCGTGCTCTCTTAAAACTTGTTGCATGGCTGAGTCTGATTTTGGAGCAGCTTGATGGGAAGACAACATTCCTACAAGAGGAATTGTAAGAGAAGATCTATATGTTGTAGCCACCTTGATATGGAGCATAAAAAAACTTGGGTTGCAGACTAGAAAAATCTTTATATTAGATGAAGCAATCACCACGACAATGATATAAATAGTTTGATTAGTTCATGATGGGACAAAAGTACAGGAAGAGCCCATACGATCACTGTTCATATTTTAAGAAGTTGGTCAATAGTGAGTTCATCTATTTGTTTCTATTTGTTGATGACATATTGGTTGCATTTATGAGTCAGCTAAGTAGGGGTGTTAATTTAGGTTTGCGGGTCGGGTTCAGGTCCAACCCAAAATTGACATAACTCAAATAGATTTAACCCAAACCTGATCATAATATTATGAGTTGAAAATCTTAACTTGAACTCGACTTGACCCAAACACGGGTAACTCAAAGCTGAACTTCTAACCCATTTAATATAAGTGCAACAACTATTTGGATCAAAATTGAGTCAAAATTGGGTTAATTTTGAGTCACACTTGGGTCATTTTTTAATATACGGATCAAATTCAAGCATATTTAAGGTTGGATGGTAAATTTTGGATTGGTGGGTCCCAAAAATTAAGGGTTTAAAAATCTTACTTCAACCTAACCCAAAAGTTATTTGGGTCAATCCCAACCTAGATTTTCTTAGTCAAGTTGGTGTGGGGTCAATTTTTGACATCCATAAGACTGAGATTGATAGGATGAAGAAGCAATTTTCCAGATATTTTGAGATGGAGTTGAGAAAGCTCACATAATTCATACATGGAGATTCTCAAGGACAAAACAACTAAAAATATTTAGTTCTCATGAGGAACTTATGTTCAGAAGGAAATAAAAAAAGTCGAGGGATGATTTCTCGAGCAATGCATCTCACTTTCATTTTAGTTTAAATTAGTGTCCTAAAGAAGATCAGGAGAGAAAGATATGTGATCGATTCTTTATGCTAATGTATTGAGCAATTTGATGTATGCTTTGTACTTGATCAAACATTGTATAAGAGGTTGGTTTTGTGAGCAAGTTCACGCCCATGATGGAGTCATTGACAGACTATGAAGAGTTGAGGTATCTAATGAGTATAGTTGATCTCAGATTGATGTTTGAGAAACCGTCATTTATTGCTAATTTGGGTGTAAGATACACAAAGTGATATGGATAGTCGTAGGTCTAAAAATTACTACTTATTATTTCAAGAGATCTAGTCAGTTGCAATTCAATTCCTCGGTATACAGTTTCTTTGACTATCATGGGTGTTGAATATATGGCAATCTTGAAGATAATGAAGGAGCATATATGAATGTAAAGCCTACCAGATGACTTGGGAGTTTATCAAGAGTCTTTGACGGTATTCTGTGATAGTTAGAGCATTATATTCTTGACCACAAATCGAGTTTATTATGCCCATACCAAGCGCATTGATATGAGGTACCACTTTGTTCGGACTTGATTGATGACGAGAACGTTCTGTTGAATAAAATAGATATCAAGGATCCAACGGATATGCTCACAAAGGTACTACCAGTCAAGAAGTTCACATATTGTAGGAGTTTGATGAACATCTGGGTTCATGATTGATTGCTCACCCGTGCATTTTGAAGAATTATGCGAGACTTGATCTCTTTGAGAGGTTGTTATGTAAGCAACCATCTTTATGCAATAGTTTTGGTATTAGGGCCATCTCCCATCATCTGAAAATGATGAGGTGAAAATATTTGTATTTGTCTTATACGTAGAAGGGGATAAATAGATCATTTTTTTATTAACATGTTATAATCCTCTTTTATTTATAGTGGAATAATCTCTCCCCATTGACGCATGTAATTTTGCACCGAACCACATAAATCATACTATATTTAATTGTTTAAAAGGGGATAAATAGATCATTTTTTTATTATTTATCAGTATGCTCTATCCTCTCTTATTTATAGTGGAATAACCTCCCCCAAATGACGCAGCTAATTTTGTACTGAACCACATAAATCACACTGTATCTGATTGTTTATTTGTATTGTGATTTTATTTTTCACATTATTTTGCACAATATGTTGTTCTCAATGAGAGCGAAATGAAAGGCTATGCTTCAATTAACAGAAGTTCTGCTTTTTACTTTGATTGAATGACTCTATGAGCATAATTGGATGGAACATTTCCTTAATAGAACCATTACCAATAGCATCCTTTCAATTATTTCTATAAAACAAATCTTGTAAGATGGGGGTTAAGCCTTTTATATTCTTTTAATATGTAGATTAGTCAAGATTTATTATGTTGTGTGCTGGATAATTCTGAAGAACTGTGCTGGATAATTCTGAAGAACTAAAAAAAAAAAAAGTTTTAGCTCAATTAAAATATATTGAATGTACATGAATAAATATATTAGAAGTTAACAATTTTAATTGTTGGGTCTGAATCAACTAGAACTATCTATTATATATTTTAAGTTACGAAGTTCTCTCTAATTGTAAAAGATGTGGTTATATAAACATAAACTGATTTGTCCTTTTGTTGCAACTACAAATAAACACTAAAGTTAATCAAATTACAAGGATTAAAAAGCATTATGTGAGTTTTATTTTTTCGACATTGGTCTTTATAGAAATATATAGATTTGAGGATTTCATTATTTAAATAATAAAACACGGAATCAAAGGTAATGTACTATCTCGAAAGATAGAAATATCGTTTACGATGAGTTCAATTACTTAAATTAAGAGATATTGAATATTTGCAAGGTCTGCAATTAAAATAGATAAATCTTTCTAATATCTAATCCAAAGACTATATAGGATTTAGATTAAATATGAGTTACAAACTTCCGATGAGAGCAAACTGTTATAGTTAATTACATCTTAAGCAACAAAAATTACTTAAGAATGCCCAAGATTAAAGCTGGAGTTTTGTCTTCAAGAGATTCTAAGCTTAGTTTCCATAATTGATAATTATGAATATCAAGTAGGAGAGGCTCAAAATTTGAACATTTTATTTATGGAAGCCAAAGGAAGTAAAGTAGATGTTGAAGATACTGAGGAACTCTGTGATATCTCCACTCTCCTATTATTTGGCTTTAATGACTTTGAAAGTAATTTATCTGATGTTTTATTTAGGACTTAGATCACACGATATATGATCATAAGTAAGTTTAGGAGGTAAGAATTTATGTTGAAACTAGACAAATAATCTCAGAATCCTTAAACTAAGACGGAGTTCACTTAAAGAAGTGAAACCTTGGAAACCTAGTCTAAAGGAGGAGAAAGAACACAAACAAAACACATATAATAGACTTATAACCCTACCTAGAAGTGATCGTCATCTAAACCACATAATCGTGATAAAATCATGCATGATCAGTCATAATGAGTACAAGATAAGATTTTTTCTTATTTATGTGGAATAGTAAGTCTTACAACTTGATTATAAATCAAGTTGTCGAACTATGACTGGTAAGCACATTGTTCTAAGACGTATGTAAATATATTTTTGTAATTTATTATTTAATCATTTTACATATCACTACACTTATGTGTTTTATTATTTTGTGTTAACTTTTAGTTCCGAGTGATCATAACAAGTTGTGTATAAGTTATGTAAGTCATTGATGATCAATGTTTAGAGGATTTATTCATAAGACTAATTGATAAGTAAAGGCAGGCTCACTTTCTAAGGTGGTAGTCCTCATAGGACGAATCATCCCTTTGTGTGCAATGTGTGAAGGCTTGAAAATAAGAAGTAAACACAATATAGAATGCTTATGCCTAAAGTAATCTCTCTGTAGCTATTCCTAAATCATAAAAGAGATTTCTACTCAATTTTTATTGATGTCAATTTGATTTATGTTAAATGCATGATGTTCTAAGGTCGTACAAATTTATTTTGGTTGTTTGTTTCATTTAATTAAAAAAAATGGTTGAAGTTATTTAGTTTGGGTAGAAAATATGCCAGTATGGAGCCTGCCGATAATCCAGACAAAAAGAACAAACCAAGCACTAACCTAAAATTTGGTCAGACATATTGAGCAAAAACATAGGACAACAAAATGACGACAAGAGGGTATCGTCTTTAAACCTACATTAGACTCGTTGGTCAAATGTGTCTTTTGAACATCATTGTTTGTTTATTTGTGTTCATCCTTCACTTCAATTCCATCGTCTTTTAGATAATTTGGATGCCAACGATTGACCAACCATGACAGACACCCTAACGCTAAAAAGAAAAAGACTCGGTAGGAAAGAAAACTTATGTTGCTATGTCTTCTTAGATTTAAGTACAATAGCCCCATAAAATAATGTTAGCATATCCTAAGCTTACTATGATAGCCTAGAAACCTGTAAAGAAAATATATGCAAGAAAATGAAGATGATTTACTTGTAAAAATAAAATTATAGCTAACAAACAGAGAAATCATCAAAGCACAAGCTAACATAATTATAAAACTAAGCGTAGTGTCTTATGATGTCTAAAGGTAGAGAGTGTAAAGCAAGAGGAAAATGATGATGATACATGGTCAAGATGCCCAAGGCTAGATCGTCCTGAGTCATCACAGTCTCCTATCTACTTAGTCAAAAAAGATAGATAGCTTAATTCAACCAAAGATTCCTTTCAGCAACCATATTTTACATTGTCCTAGAGATCTTTCTAAATCTGGGGTGAATTATTGTTCAAATTGTGTTTAATTTTGTTTGTTCATATGGGTTTACTTTAAGTTTTAGTAACTTTTGAATTTTATGAGCTTTGTGACTTTTAGTTTATTTAATAGTTATTTTATTTTTAATAGGATTGTTTTTTAATTTTATTTATATGGCAACCTAGATCAAGATGTCATGTTTTAATCGTCATGGGACGTTAATGTTTGAGGTTTAGTGACCAAGTTGCCTCGTCAGGCTTCGATCACTTCGGTAGTAGGACTTATTTTCAGGTATTTCATTCCAGGCAATGTTTGGTTTGATACTCATTTGGTCTGCATTTCCCTTTTCAGAATGCTACCCCTCCTTCATAACATATGATTGGTTTCAATACCTACGTAGCTATGGCGAGATCCATCTTTTTCAAGAAAAACATCACATTAGTTGGTCGATCAGCATGATCAAAAGGCTCATCATACTATGATCCATCAACACCACCCTTTTTCAATTTGATCTTGTAATCAGATTCGAGGTCAAAAGCTTAAACATGACACATTTTTTCAATTTGTTTCTCTAATTGAGACCGAGAGTTTAAATCCATCACCTCTTTTCGATTAGTTACTCTAATCCAGATTTAGAGTTTAAGTCCACCTTTTTCTGATTGGTTCCTCTAATCAAGGTCGACAGCTCAAGCCCACCACCTCTTTCTAATTAGTTCCTCTAATCGATATCAAGATTTCAAGCTCATCACCTCTTTTTAATTAATTCCTGTAATTGAGATCGGGAGTTCCAGCTCATCACATTTTTCTGATTAGTTTCTCTAATTGAGATCGGGAGTTAAAGCCCACCACATTTTTTCTGATTAGTTCCTCTAATCGAGATCGGGAATTGAAGCCCATCACTTTTTTTCCAATTAATTCCTCTTATAGAGCTCAAGAGTTCAAGCCGAACACCTTTTTCCAATTAGTTCCTCTAATCAAGATTGAGAGTTCAAGCCTATCACATTTTTCTGGTTGGTTTCTCTAATTGAGATCAATAATTAATCCATCACACCATTCAATTTTTTTTTTTATCATGATTGGGAGTTCAAGCCCAACATAGGAATTTTTTATCGACCTTCTCAATAGAGATCGAGAGTTAAGGCTTGATTGCCTTCTCCCCGATTCACTCTTACTAGAAAGAAAACTTGGCATTTGTGGAGCATGTTAGCAAGATTCCCTTCTTCCTGATTCCCTTATGTCACACCAGTTTTAGTCAGAAATTGGGGCCTAGAATAATAAAGCACAAAAGCATTCCCATTGGTTGCAACCAAAAATTGCCAACAAGCGTATTGCATCGATATGGACACAACACGCTTGTTGGGGTTTTTGTTGGCATCATTTTTTTTTTGTTTTTCTCATTTTGTTTCGCTTTTTCGGGCCTTTCTTGAGCCTGCACAAGCACAATCAATATCTCAAGTATGGAAATCAGATATAAGGTAAAAAGTCGTCAAGCGTTGCAGCCCTGATGATAACATCGCAGCCTTGTGCGTGATAAGACTTGCACTCGAAACCAACCACCACCATTTATGTCGTCATGCCTTCTGGATTAGGCACCTTGGTGCTCGTTGAACATATTCAATGTGAGTGCTGAAGCCCAACATTTTGACTGAGAAGCACCCTGACCCCGATGGCAGCACAACATTGCCTTACCATAAAAATATTTATGGTATCCACTCAAAAAAGTTAATATTTAGGAATGACATCACAACGCCTGGCGGCAAGGCACCATAGACATATTATTTATAAATATTAAATAAGGTTGAAGGCTTTAATGCGCAAAATTTTTTGTAGCAAACCTTTGCCACATGTCTTCCCCTTTTTATCACTTTGTTGTTCAAAAAATGCCACTATAATTGTGTGCATGCACAACGAGGCCAAGGACCGGTCATGCCCCAAGCCAAGTTTCTGAAATCAACCTATGCAATGAAACTTCCAATTATGATGCTCACTCTGCATCAATAGCTCCCATGCCCTAGAGAAGCTTGTGTAAGAATGCATGGCTTCATCACAGTGCAACATTTCATAGCATTCCTTTGTCCGAGCATGTCTGCACGTTACGGGAAGATGTCACTATGCCCAACTAGAAGGTAGACATTCTCCTAGAGCAGATGGACTCCATCATGGGTTGGCTCAAGCATATCAAGCAATAGCAAGATATGTTGGCCCAATGGCAAGAGGAAGATTGTGAAAGGTGCAAGAAAACACTCTAACATTCTCCTCATGATTGTAGTCTAGCAAGAGGAACAAGCAAGACAACGAACAACCACACCACAGAAGGCAGATGGTTACCTGATGCTTAGGGGTTCTGTGACGCCCCCATTCTTTTTTTGTTGTTGTTTTTTTTGTATTTCCCTCTCTTTTTAGTCGTACTGATGTGTTATTTTTCCCATATGTAAATTGTTGGGAATATACAATCTATTTTGCATCCTTAATAATATCATGACATTCTGATACGTTGTTTGCGTGTTTTATTTTATTTTTTGCTCAGGGTGTTTACTAACTCTTCGTCCAAAACCTCTGAGTGCCCCTTGGCTTGGTGTTGTTGCCCCTTACCATGGTCACAACTCCGATTGTCTCCATTTGACATGCATCATTTTGGGCGCTGACATGGCATTTGATTTGTCTGCATTGTCGCAGTGCTGCTCCCAGTATCGCGACCCCCCTGACAATTAGGGTCTCGATGGCGACTTCTAATTCGACAGCCACAATGATGTTTGTTGATGTGGCATCAGCCACGTCTGAGGCACTCCAACACTGCTCCTGGAGTCGTGGTGGTTAAATTGAGACAAGGCAAGCTTTGAACTGTATTTTTTTCATTTCGGCTGACATGGCATTTGACATGTCGATGTCACAGCGCTACACCGACTTTTGCCCTATAAATGGGGTATCCTTAGGCTTTTCCAAGGGCTGACAATTTTGTTTGTTTGGCCCTTTGGTTAGATTTGTTGAGTATTTAGCAATATTTTGGATCTAGTTCAGCCTTCTTGGAGCTTCTTGAAGACGCAGGGGTTGGTTAGAGCTTCTAGTAGCTTTCCCTTCCTTCCAACCACAAGAGAGTGGGGTTTCCTCCTGCTTCCCTCCTTTCCTAATTTGTGTGCAGAACCTCCTAACGCTAGTGTTGTCATTCGTGGTGTTCGTGAGAGCCAGTGAAGTAATCAAGCAATCTTTAAAGCTTTGGGTGTCGCTCAACCTTTGTATAGGTGAAAATCTTTCTGCTTGTATGATTTTCCTTTCTAGAAAAGCCATATGTTGTGTGTTAGACGAATTAGGCTAGGTTGTTGTTAGAGGATGCCTAGATTAGATCCTTGTGTTTCCCTGTCTTAGCCACAATTTTCTTAGTGCTCAGTTGAACATAGGGCCTTCATTTTCTCTAGTGTTGTAATGTCGTTCTTTGGTCATTATGGCCTAGTTCCCTTTCTATATAAAATGAGAGTTCACATTTCTCGGTGCCCAATCATTGTATAACCCTATTGGTAGTTGTGTGTCAATGTTCTGTAATGTCACAAGGCCTCCTAGTTCTGTTTCCACCAGTTTCAGGTGTTGCTTTTCAGTACAATAGTGTCAAGCCCGCAATACCAAGTCGTAACATTGCTCTCAGCATCAGCATTGTGACCTTAAGCGGATTTTATTTCCACTTCCGCTAGAGTCGCAACATCGCTTTTGGTGACCCAACACTAGTCGCTACTATGTGGTTCAGTGTTGTATCTCTTATTGATAGAAATATAGCATAACATCCATTTCCGATGGTAGTAGTGATGGCTTTTGGTGCTATGATACACCAATTTATACTCATTTAGACCCATATTTTATACTCATTTTTGATGATATTGCATTTTAATGAAAGGTATTTTTATGTTTTCTTGCAGATTGTTGATTTTTAGGACTTGAAGCAAAAAATAAAGCAAAAAAGATGGCATTTAGAGTCAAAATTGCGTTTTTGAAGAAATGCTCAGGGCCGACGGCGCCAAGAGTAGCGCCGACGGCGCAGACCAACAGAACAGATGGTGAATTTTACTCAGTGTCAATGGCACCGCTTGACAGAGAGCAGCGAATTAAATTACGAAACACTGACGCCGACAGCGCCAGAATGGGCGCCAACGGTGTCAATGTCAGTTCAGCCCTTATTTCTAGAATATTCAACGAATTTGAACGCTTTTTGAAATGTTTTTAGAGGCACCTATTGGAGAACCGACTCTAGGCTTTATTTGGGGCCAAAATTGATCAGAAAAGTGACTCTTCCTTACATTTCATTGTCTCAATTCAACCTTCTATGCATCACACATTTTTTTTTCATTTTTCATTCCACAACCATTTAGAGTCCATTGTTCTTATAATTTAGAGTTTTGTGGTGAGATTAAGTGTGAATTCTTCTCTAAGAGTGTAGGAGAAGGAGAAAAGTGAGAGACTTCTTCTTCCTACAGTTCCTAGAAGAGGCTACAAGGATTTGCTTTGAGAAAGAGCTTCAAATAAGTATTGTTTGTTTATTAGTGTTGTATGAACTTTCGTTTATATATGAAATTTGTGTTATGTTGTATCTTTCTCATGAAGTCTGAGTAGTTTACTTTATCTTTTTCCCTACTCTGAGATATGGTGAAATGAATGTGATGATTTTTCAACTCCGAACTTAATTTACTTTTCGATCTGGCCAATTGAATTGTTAAAATTTGTTGTGAAACATATGATCCGGAAAATAGAGTATGAGTTCTACAACAGAGTGATGATCACATTTGATTCCATGAAGGAGAATTTCGTTCATGGAATTAAGTGCAAATAAATAGAGAAATATAATTTGTTGGGTGTAGAATTAGAGAATCTTTAGGGTGACAGACTAAAATCCTCAATTCGATCTTAGTGTTTAAAAACTAAAGTGAGAGTTAGCCTTTAGGTGAAGGGAAGGAGAGCTCTGGAGTAAGAGCCAGCATCCTCCTAGCCTAGCCACGAATTTAGGGACTAAACCTGTGATTAGCCAATGATTTTCTATAACACTATATCAGGGTAGAGAATTAAAACTGCTCCTATTTGGTACAATACATATTAGAATCATTTATCTCATCTCATTTTACCAAAACCTCATTGTAGTGGGAAAGATGTTTTTTCACATAAGAAATCTTCATCATATAAACATAGTTTAATAGTTTAGTAGTTACCGTTTAAACTTTGTATTTCAGTTTTGTTATTAGTTAAATAATTTAATTCTGATAATATCTCAACATTCAAAATTAGTGATTGTAATTTCGTTTTGACTTTCTGTGAATTTCCTAGTAAATTTATCATTTCAAATTTAAACATTCCCCGTGGAATCGATATTTGAGGCTTAAATAGAAATTCATTTATTTCTTGATAACGATATGTATACTTGCGTAGAATCCCAATATTAATTGTTTAAATTTTTTATTAATAAAATATTGCATCAAGCTTTTGACATCATTGCATAGCGGAATCAACTATATAATTTTTACACAGTTATACTCTCGGGATCATGCTACGATGTCGAGAGTTAACCGAATTGCTACCTTATTATGTTTCACAGGTCGTGTAGTTGATCCAAAACTTTGGAAAGTGCAGTGAATATATGACACTTGTCGTCCAGTCAGGACCAATCTTAGCGGTTTGAGATTCTTTTCTTGACTTTTGCATGACAGGAAGTACGATAATTTTTCTCTGTTGTTTGTACACCCTTATATATGGATGACGACCTCTTTTGGCACTTCAATCATGTCTGTAGATCAAACTTGATTATTCGGAACAAGTGGGTCTTCCAACATTATGGATCCTTGACCCTAGAACTCACCCTCCTGAACCGTTGGTATATCCTTCAACATGGATGACGATTTTGTTTTTCCCAAATGATCGACAGAGCTTATGTTGGTTCTGTCGTTTGCCAACATTGCTCAATGTAACTTGTTTTCTTCCGTTTTTCACCTTTTGCATACCACTTGTGTGAGACGTGTAGGATTATGTCCGAGTTATGTCACTGGCTAGGTTTAGTTTGCATTGTGTGTTGGCATACTCCCTGCATCTCCAGATTGCGAAGATCGCTCTATAAAGTCATCTTCACAGCATCATAGCAACCTCTTTACGAGAGGAGAGAAAATTCTTGCATCTTCTGTATTCGTTAGCATGTGATTCTTTGCACATGTATGTTCTGCATTTGATCCTTATTTGCATGAATTTTTTCAATCATTTTTCATGACATTTGGAATTTGATTTCAAGCTTTTGAGGCTTTCACCTTCCTCAAAAGGCTGATGATCATGCATTTTGCATTTATTTTTCCTTGATTTTATCCTCCTATAAGGTGTATCCTTTTGGCATGCTTACGCATTACTCTTGTCTGTTTATGCATGTAGGGTCTTACTTTTATAAGTATGATCATGTTTCCCATTGCATGTTGTAGGTCTAGGTCTCATGAGTCTGCATGTTGGTGGCTATACCCAGACAACACTTAGTTGCACATGTGGTGATAACAGAGAAAGAAGCATTACCCTTCAGTCTGTCCAGACGAATAATGCAAGTGATCATGTTATTATCGAATCTCGTAGGATCATTCCAAGCATAGGCCTAGGTTAATGTTCGTCACGCGTCATGATGAGGATTAGCCCACTCAGATGCTTGGAATGAAGCAAACTTGGTGACCCCATCAAGATCCTATAAGAAGACCCTTAGCCCATGCACTTGCACGTCTTGCACATAGATTTATGCATAAGCAACACCTTATAGTTTCTTTTTACAATCAAGGTTACGATGTAGTTAAAGGTTTTCATGCACAATTATTGTTCATTAGTTTGTGCTAGTTGTTGTACACTGTTTTTTACATGTTTTACTGAGTTTGAAGCTTAAGCATTAGCATGTGTGGGTGGATTTCCTCTACATGGCGCTGTGGCCAATGGGGAGGAGCTTGATAATGATTTGAATTAATACATTTTCTATAGGAGTTTATCTCTCATTCTATCGGATATGACCTCTTGTATGTTGCATGGGATAACATATGCTAACATTTGTTTTGCAAGTCGAGTCTTTTATTAGATTTTCTCTATGTAATTTTTAGAGTTCTTTAAAAGAGTCTGTACTAAAAATAGGATCAGCACAAATCTCAGAGCGATGACCGTGTGACTAGGACCAACAACTATTTATTTGTGCCTCATGTCTTAATTTCAATTATATAGGTTGTAAGATCTAATATATATTACATAAACCGACCGCCATTTTATTTTTGGATTGTAGCCGACCCAGCAGCACCCGAGCTTTTATTCTTTTATATTGACCATTTTTTACTGTACTTTGCATATGTTCACTCTATCTCATATCACGTGATTTGTCTGGATATAATCACGATTATGTTATTTATGATAAAATCTTTGTTATAAAAGCTAAAAGCCTGTTTGAGATCATTGTATGTTTTCTATTTTTGTTTTTTATTTTTAGTTTGTTTTGTTTTTGTTTTATTTTATATTTTATGCTTTTAGAAGATGCATTTGGTACTATTATGATTCAAATATTTTTAAAAACAAAAAAAAAATGTTTGGTTGGGTATTTTTTCTAAGAAAAACTCTATTTTATAAAACAGTTGGGTTCACGTGCGCTCCAGTATTAAGCTTTGTCGCCCTGGCATATACGCCTTCCTTGCTCCACCCAGCACAAAGTATTACCTGTGGGCAGTAGGCGGTAGGTAACCCATGGCAGAAGCCAGGTGGCGGCTGCAACTGGCTAAGGGCCGCGTCTACAACTAACTAAGGCTCGCGGCTGGCGGCAAACGGTGTCGGCGGCGAGCTGCAGGTGGCAACCAACTGTGGCAAGCAGCCCGCGACCGACGACAGAGCCTCGCACAGAAAATACTTTGAATAACATGTTTTTTAAACAGCAAAAACACAATTTTTATATTTTTGATGTTTTGAAAATAAAATTTAAAAAAAAAACAAAACAAAAAAAACAAAAACAAAAAGTGATCCCAAACAAGCTCAATTTTAAAATATTTATCATGATAAAATTTAAAATTAAAATATTCATGATATTAAAATCTATTATTTATTTTTTTATATTCTTTTCTGCGTTGCTTTTGAGCTAGTTTTAAAATAATCATAAAATGCATGAATATATCCTCCTTGCATACTATAGAACATCTTAGATCACTGCATATATGTTGCATGACCCAAAAAAAATACTCTTGCTTTCCAATCTGACTAGTCCAGCATACATTTTATATAATTAGATGGTTGTCTGATGCGATATAGGGTGTTAGAGGTCCTCCCAATCTAAACCGAATTGGGAGTCCTTTGTAGGGCAGCTTAGTTTTGTAACTAAGCTGTCCATTTCAAGATAACAGATTGATACAAAATAAAATCCTAGTTATGTCAGAGTGAATAAATATAATCCTAGTTCTAGCATCCAAAGTTTCTGCATATAAAAGTAGAGCGCAGCAAACCAGAGCTACAATCAGATTAATACAAGCTCAATTTAGGTTGAAGTTTGTTTATAGCACATACAGTGTCCATTCACAGTGGTTCGTGTTATTATATGTGCTTTGCTGCAACAAAATCAAATCCTAAGAAAATGTTCATAATACCATACTATTCTGAAGGAAAATTTGATACAGAATAGCAATTTATGTTCTAAAGCAGTGATTAGTATAAGGAGTTGGGTAGAGACAGTATTTAGTATTTTCAAAATGTTTTAAAGTGCTAAGCAAAGAACAGACTTTATGCATTCGAGTTTCATATTACTACACATATTATGCACACACGATGATTATTTGATCAACCAAACTTAAATCATGTCAGATGATAGACTGCAACAAATATAATGATATTTTAAAGAACTATAATTTACAGCAATCTCTTAGCCAAAAAAAGAGCAAATGACAAATGAAGAACAGATGAAAGAACCTACAGATAAAAAATTACTCGTGAGATTGAGAGATCGACTGGAGGTGAAGAGAGGGAGGCAATGTGAAGAAAAAAAAAATGGTGTAAATATTAGGCATGAAGAAACATTTTTATAAAGCTTATGAGCAATATGTTGTTAGCACTGGCAATAAGAACCAACGAGAAACATATAAAAAAACTAGTGGGCAAAAAAGAAGAGAAAAATGACCAAAAAGTGAATAGCTTTAACAACGGAGAAGAACAATAAATAAACAACTCAAACTACTATGAAAAACAGGGAGAAGGGAACATTTGCCAAATTATTGAGGCAAGCGTTAAACTATACAACAATAACAACGAGCCTTTATTGCACTAAGTGGAGTCGGCTACATGAATCATTTTTCTTCATTGCGTCCTATTAAATATCGCATTTTCATTTAATTCTAATAAATTAAAATCATTTTTTATACAACATGCCCCAGTCTTTTTAGGTCTACTTCTACCTTTCTTAACATAAGTCGAATCTAAAATATCTACTCTCCTAAAAAAGTTAATCAGATGGTTAATGTTTAATGTGAACAAACTATCTAAGACGACTCCCTAATCTTGTCCATCACTAGAGCTACACCAACCCTATCACAGATACATTTATTTCACATTTTGTCTCCAAGTGTCGAGCCACTTATCCACCTAAGCATTCTCATCTCAACAACCCTAAACTTTGTTTTATGCTTCTATTTTAAATGTCAACATTTTGTGCTATAGAGCATAGCACGTCCACTACCATCTTATAAAATTTTCCTTTCAATCTAAGCAAAACTTTTCTATCACACAATAGACCAGATGCATTCCTTCACTTCAACCAACCAAGTTATCATGAATTCTACTAATAACATCCCCATCTATATCACCATCACTTTGAACTATAGACCCGAGATATTTAAAGCAATCACACCTTTTAATGATTTGATCACCCATAGTTACAAAACTATGGTCAATCATATTTTTAAAATACTAAAATAAAAGTTTTGTTTTTAATAATAATAAAATCACTATGGTCAATCATATTTTTAGAAACTATATTGAAAATTTTATCAAAATAGCTCACCCCCTATGTTGTATACCTTCATATAAGAAAAACACTTTTTCTTATTTACATCTTTAATACACTTTAATTGAATTAAATCTTTACTTTTTTTTTCTTTGTTTGGCTAGATTATACATATATTTTCCACCATATTTAGTATATAATCTATTATAATGATCACTAAAAACAACATTTTTAGCGTAAAAAAATTGTTCTCTTAGACTCCCTACGAGCCACTTTATATTTTCCCAATTCTCTAAGATTTTACATTTAAACCAAATTTTATAATACTTCTTATGTTTTATCTTTTCTTGCACATTATTATTCAAAACCAATTATTTTTAATTATAATTTTTTTTCCTTTTGATTCTTCAAGTACATCTTTGTCACTTGTTTAACAGTACTTGTTTAACAGTACTTGTTTTCCTTTTTATCCCAAATAAAATTTATTTCTTCATGAGCATCTTAAATCTTGAAATCTTGAATTTATTCATTAAAAAATATTATTTGTGTCTTGTGGGTGCCCCCAACTAATTCTATTATAATATTTTCTTGTATTCTTTAACTTACAATTAATCTTAAAATCCAGAACTAATAATCGACGTTCGGTACTTAAACTTTCACTTAGAATAACCTTAGAATCTCTATGATCTCGACGATCTTTTTTTCTCATAAAAAAATAATCAATTTGTGCCTTATTAGATCCACTCTTATAAGTAATAATATGACCATCTCTTTTCTTAATTAAAGTATTAGCAATAACAAAATCTACGCTAAAATAAAATCTAATATGATTCTAAATTATAAGGCCATAAAATCATATATTTTGTGAATCTATACTAACTGCAGATGGTTAATAAAACTTAATCTAAAAAGTCTGGTATTCAATAATGACCGCTAAAGATGCAATGATTTCACTGATTTTCAAACACATTCAACTAAGTACTGAAAAAACTTAATTCAAGCAGATTTGAGGAGAGAGTGAAGCATCAAGTTTTTCTCTGCCTTGTCCACAGAGGATTACAAAGGAGCACCAGAATCACAAAAGCACAAAACTAGCCCTACAACATAACAACAACAACAACAACAAAGCCTTAATCCCACGTCGTCCCCGTGTAGTCTTCTTAGGTCTACCTCTGCCTTTCTTAACACAAGTTGAATCTAAAACATCTACTCTCCTAATCAAATCATCAGATGGTCGACGTTTAATGTGACCAAACCATCTAAGACGACTTTCTCTAATTTTTTCGGTCACAAGAGCTACACCAACCCTATCACCGATATATTCATTTCGCATTTTGTCTCTAAGTGTAAAGCCACTCATCCACCTAATCATTCTCACTCGGCAACACTTAACTTATTATTATGTTTCTCTTTTAAAGGCCAACATTCAGCGCCATAGAGCATTGCAGGTCTCACCACCGTCTTATAAAATTTTCCTTTCAGTCTAAACGGTACTTTTGTATCACACAAAAGGCCTGAAGCATTCCTCCACTTAAATGCATATATAATTGAAACCAGAAGGCTGCCTCCTCAGAATGATATTTGAGTGATTAAAAAAAATATATGATGCTAACTACCTAAAAACGATTATTGAGAAAATACAATTACCCAAACGTGTAAAGCAGGTGGCTGCTCCTGTTCACCAAGTGCTTGAGCAGTAAGCCTGAGATAATAAGACTGATTTGACTCTGTGTATGTTGGTTAACCTAAAGAACTTGGTCATTCTTCTTGATACCCTATCCCTGTTCATAGCTGCATTTAATTAGCATGTATGAGGTTCAATGGTAGTCGAGGCTTTATAGTCAATAAGTTCTTTGGGATTGAATCGGGATCAAGTACCCAACAGTCCTTCAACTTTCCAGATTCTTGATCAGTCAATCGAAAAGCAGGTATTTGATGGGAGAATCTCAAGCATTCATCAATGGGTATCTCCATGTCAGCTACACTTCTCATTTTAGGCATAAAAACGTATTTATAACCCTTGACCTTAGTCAAGGTTATCACTTTTATCACACATTTATCTCGCTCAATCACCTCTACTACACTGTAATCTGCAACTTGTCTGAATTCGGTGGATATCCATTTAAGACTCCAGTTACTGAACACAGCCCAAACCTCACCACTATTAGGATATATCTCAAAAAAATTATTTTTCCTGAGAGGCTGTGCATGCACCAAATGAGAGAAGGCATGGGTTAAATCATATTGGGCAACTTTTGATGTAAGTTTGAACCTTCCGCAGCTGACAGGTAGGCCATTCTTTGACCACAATTTCTCCTCCTTAGTCTGAGGAGAAAACTCCAGCCACTTCACAGTTAAGCCAGTTGTTTCCCATGAAGCTGAACTTACCCAAGCATAGTAATTAGGGTACTCATCCAGGTCACTATAAAGTCCCCAAATCTGGCCTTGTTTAAACTTCTCCTCTGCTCTATCTTTTTGGAAGTTAAAGAATTCAAGATTATCAGATTCCTGTCCATTAGAGCTAGAATCTTTAATATCTCTATCTAAATTACTGAAATCATGGTTTCTGGTCTTTCTGCCAGCAGTTTCTATAACATGCTGGCTAGGTCTCAAACTTCTAATTAAATTAACTACGAGTTTATCTTTATCAGCAACAGGCCTTTGACATGGATCGCCAGACTTGACATCCAAAACTTCAGCAGCATGAACACCACCAGCATCAGCGTTACTCACAGCACTGTCAGACAAAGCAGCCGGATCAAGTTCAAACGAATCTCTTGGAATTCCTTCTCGTTCTACAGAAACTCTACAGTATGGTATACAGTGGGAAAATTTAAGTAACTGCCCGGTGGGTATCACAGTGACCCCTTTGTCCTGAGCTCGGGCAAACAGGTACAGATATCCTCTGACCTTGACCAAATGGCTTACAATGAAGTCTTGGCCTGATGCATAATCTGAAACAACTTCAACAAATTCGTATGAATATGTCCTAGGGTTCTCTTCTGTGGAGCTCCATTGCATATCCCAGTCATTGAAAAGGGCCCAAACCTCTCCCTTCTTTGGATAGATATTATATGTACTTCCTCCACCTTTCTCAACACAAATGAGATGAGAGAACATTAGCTGACATTTTGTGCTGCACACCTTTCCATGTTTAAAATTACCACAAGCTGTTGGCAAACCAGCTTTTACCCAAGCTTTTTCAGCTGAACTCATGGGATTGTATTCTAGCCAGGTGTACTGCAGCTTGAAACCTGGAGCAAAAACTTTCTGAATCAAAGCATAGTACCGGGGCATTCCATCATCATCATCATACACAGCCCAGATCTGATTCACTGCAAATTTACTCTGATCTCTATCCATATCAAAGTCATAAAATTCTGGATCTGCATAAGAGAACGAAAAATCAACTTGTGTTCTAGACCTTGAATCGGCAGCAGAATTAGCTTGGGAGCTTGTTCTTTTCTTACAAACTGCTTCCTTGCTTTCAGGCATCATGCGTTTCTCTAGACCACTCCCTCTAGGCAAATTATCTTCACAGTGATCTGCACCTATTTGCTCATCCATAATCTCGTCTTCAGAAGCAGGAATCTCATTGGTTTTCTTCTTCACACCATTGGTTACTACCTCAGGAGAAGAGATGCGCCTGTTCTTAGTGCTGTATGATCCAAACTTTCTCAACCTTTTAGGACATTCAAAATCATCTTCTATTTCCTCTTCTTTATAAATGACATTTTTCTTGCACCTTGTTGACCTCCGTGGATATCTGCCACTTGTGGAACCATCCTCAACATCTGTCGGGCGAACCTCCTTAATATTATCATTATCATTAGTAGTCCTGTTTCTTCTCTGGCATGCACCATGTAATGAACTCATTGCTGATTTCTGACCCGTTTTGCCATTTTCAGGCTTTAACTCATCACCAATCCCACCAGACTCGGCCTTGTCCTCCTTGTCAGTAGCACAACGTCCATGCTTAGTAGCAGTTACAGATTTCGAAGGTTTTGATACAGTGGGAGGCCTGACCACATTTTCATGTACCCTTGCCCCTGAAGAATTTCCAAAATGGGTTTGGCTGCCATGAGTATGAAAGTACTGAGTAGGAACATCAGTCTGATGAAAACCAGTGTATTCCCAGACGAATCCAGAACCCGAACCAAAAGGTGGAACATTTTGGTGTCTCACCTCATATGCACAAAATTTTTTAAGGCATTTGTGACATTCCACCTCCCTATTCAGAAGAGCCCGAGGAATACAGAGGAAATAGTAGCAGTAAATACAAACAGACCAGAAATAATGGGAAGCAAGGAAATCTAAAGGCGACTGCTTATTATGCTGTTTTATTCCACCAGGTTGATTGACTGAAGAATAGTTTGGAGCCCCAGCATTGCTGCTGGCGTGTTTAAAATGCTGGGAAGGCTTCCATGAAGACACAGTTCTCATCCGAACACTTCTTTTTGAATCATAAACTTGGCGGCTTGCTTGATCAGACAGTACCTTATATGCTTCTCCAACCAGCTTAAATGCAGCTTCAGCACCTGCAAACCTGTTCTTGTCAGGATGAAGAAGAAGAGCAAGCCTACGATACTGCTTCCTGATCAATGCTTCATCAGCCGATGACTCCACCTGAAGAACTCCGTAATGATCTGTCTGAGCATTGACCAACTTTTCAGCAGAGCAATGCACTTCACAAACAGTGAGCATGTGTGAGGCATTCTCAATATCTGGGCAGAGATGCAAAGCCATAAGCAGCAGCTTCTTAGCGCCAGCAAAATCTCTGATCTGCATTTTCTTTTCAGCAATGTCCTTAGCTCTGATGGCATCTTCTTTGTTGCATTCCATTTTGTTATAATCACAGGAACTCTCTCATGCAAGATGGGCGGACAAAGATAAATCACACTTGCCATTTGTGCATTTTTACGTTCAACCAATGAAAAAATTATATCCTTTATCGATAAGCGTATCTTCAGATGACTACAATAAATCGTTATTACCATGCAAGCCGTCTGAAAACCAATTCCTGAGAAATTGCAAAAGTTGTATCAAGTATTAAGAAGAGCTTATGATAATCTAATGTGACAAAAATTAGGAAGGTTCAAGCACGACCACGCATATCGGTATGTGTAAGAGTATAAAGCAGACAAAGAGGAAGCCAATGAAAGCAAAAATCGATCTGAATACTTGATAAAATATTTAACAGCTACATAGCTCTACAACCATAATCTAACATAATCATGAAAAGCTAAAAATTTCAGGAATGCTAAGCCATATAAATCCTATTTCCATGTTCTCCCATAGGTTCAATGATGAGAATTAAGAAGGCTTCAATCTAGTAATTTAATAACATGCTTGGTTTTAGTTTTCAATTAGTCATGGAGGTTCGGTTCAGAGTTCAAAAGCGAAAAAATATATACAAGACAAAACTATGAATGATGGATTAAGAAAATAGGTATATTAAAGAAATTATTGTAGAAGACAGCAATGGAAAATAAACATGAATTTTTGCACAAGTACAACCGAGTTCGTGAAAGCTAAGCCAGACATTGAACCAAAATACGGAGTGATTCAAGGTTTAATGGTTCAACAAGGATTAAACTTAATGATGCAAATATTAAATGATATAATAATGATATTTTCACTAATCAATATACAATATTCTAATCTAAGATATTTTATTTTTGAATATCTGAATATAATTTTGAATCAATATTTTGCAAACTTTAAAACAAGAATATCAATCAAAAGCCTAAAATACAATATTAACATGAGAAAGTTGAAGTGGTCAAGCAAGGAAGAAATACAACAACAACACAAGCCTTAATCCCACTACGTGGGTTGGCTACATGAGTCTTTTTTCTCCATTGCGTCTTATTTAGTGTCATATTTTCATTTAGTTCAAATAAATTAAGATCATTTTTTATACAATAAGTCCAAGTCTTCCTAGATCCACCTTTACCTTTTTTAACATAAGTCGAATCTAAAACATCTACTCTCCTAATTGAATCATCAGATGATCGACGTTTAATGTGACTAAACCATCTAAGATGAATCTCTCTAAGTTTGTTTGTTACTCTACAACAACCCTATCACAAAGATATTCATTTCGCATTGTCTCGAAGTGTAAAGAGACTCATCCACCTAATCATTCTCATCTCGACAACACTTAACTTAGTATTATGCTTCTCTTTTAAAGGCCAACATTCAGTGTCATAGAGCATTGCAGGTCTCACCGCCATCCTTTAAAATTTTCCTTTCAGACTAAGCGGTACTTTTCTATCACACAAAAGGCCCGAAGCATTCCTCCACTTCCTCCACTTCAACCAATCAATAATCAATTTGAATTCTACTATAAACATCCCCATCTATATCACCATCGATTTGAACAATAGACCGGGATATCTAAATCGTTCATATCTTTTAATAATTTGATCACCCAAAATTACACTTCTGTCACTAGAGCTACTACTACTAAAATTGCATTCCATGTATTCATTTTTAGTTCTACTCAAATGAAGGCCTTTAGAATCCAATGTGGACCTCCATAATTCAAGTTTTTCCTGGGTTTTTTCTCTCGTATTATCCACGAGAAGTATATCATCAGTAAAAAACATACACCAAGGTACATCCTCCTGTAAATGTCCAGTAAGACCATCCATAATTCAAGCACAAAGATATGGGCTTAAAGCCAATCCCTGATGTAATCCAACAGAAATAGAAAAATAATTGGTCAATCCTCCTTCAGTTCGAACATAAGTAACAGCTCTAGTATACATATCTATAATGACTTGAATATAATTCATATCAACACCTTTCTTCTCAAGAACTCTCCAATGGATATCTCTTGGAATCTTATCGTAAGATTTTTCTAAATCAATAAAAATCAAATATAGATCCTCCTTATTATCTCTGAACTTCTCCATCAAACTTCTCAATAAATGTATAGCTTCCACAGTAGACCTACCCAGCATAAATCCAAATTGATTATGAGAAATTTTTGTAATACTTCTTAACCTATGTTCAATTACCCTCTCCAATAATTTTTAAGTATGACACATCAACTTAATTCCTCTATAATTTGCACAATCCTGTGCATCCCCTTTATTATTAAAAATGGGGACCAAAATACCCTTCCTCCACTCCTCAGACATCTTTTTTAGTTTTTAAAATAATATTAAAGAGTTTAGTAAGTCAAGAAACTCCTAAATCTCCTAAAAAATTTTACACTTCAATTGGGACATCATCAAGTCCTACAGACATTCCACCCTTGGTTTTCTTTAAAGTCTCCTAAACTTCTTTTTTACTAATGAAATTTTAAAATAAAACGTTTTACTATTATTAACGATCATAAGATCACTAAGGTCGATCATATTTTCAGAAACTTCATTAAAATGTTTATCAGAATAACTCGTCCTCCTATGTAGAATAACTTTTTCTAAGAAAAACACTTTTTGATTTTTATCTTTAATACATTTTACTTGAGTTAAATTTTTACCTTTCTTTTCTCTTTGTTTGGCTAGTTTATACATATATTGTTCACCCCCCTTAGTATCTAATCTGTTATAAAGATCACTAAAAGAAGAATTTTTAGCGTCACAGATTGTTCTTTAAGACTCCTTGCGGACCACTCCTTGCGGTCCGTTTAATATTTTTCTCAGTTCTCTAAGCTTTTACATCTAAACCAATTTTCATAACATATCTTCTTATATTTTATCCTTCTTGCACATTATTATTCCATCACCAACTATTTTTATTTATAAAATTTTTCCTTTTGATTCTCCAAATACATCATTTGCTACTTGTTTAATAGTGTTTGTTACTTTTCTTCATGAACATCCCAAATTTTGAAATATTGAATTTTATTCATAAAAATAATTTCATTTGTGTCTTTTAGGTTCCCTCATCTAATTCTGCGATAATGAGTCATAGTATTCTTTATTTTACAACTCTTTATCTTAAAATCTAGAACTAATAATCGATATTGGGTATTTAAATCTTCACTTGGAATGACCTTACAATCTTTACAATCTTAACGATCTCTTCTTCTCATAAGAAAGTAATCAATTTGTGTTTTATTAGGTCCATTCTTATAAGTAATAAGATGCTCATCTCTTTTCATGAATAAAGTATTAGTAATAACAAAATCATAAGCTAAAACAAAATCTAAAATGTCTCTACCTTCTTCATTAATCACTCCAAAACCGTAGCCACCATGAATATTTTTTAAATCTTCTACCACTCTACTGACATGTCCGTTTAAATCTCCTCCAATAAAAATTCTTTCTTCAAGAGGTATCATTTGCATTAAATCTTCTAAGTCAATCCAGAATTTATCTTTAGACCTTATATCTAAACCTACTTAAGAAGCATAAACACTTATAATATT
This sequence comes from Phalaenopsis equestris, assembly GCF_001263595.1. Lineage (NCBI taxonomy): Eukaryota > Viridiplantae > Streptophyta > Magnoliopsida > Asparagales > Orchidaceae > Phalaenopsis > Phalaenopsis equestris. The sequence goes on along the minus strand of NW_018164985.1, from coordinate 307,907 downwards.
AGAAATCTTAGTATCAATAATAATTTTAGGGCTATAATTTTATCTCCAACTTTATTAATTTTTACAACATTATCTTTCAAACTCTTATCTATAATTACACATACACCATTTCTAGTGCAACTCTTCCCAGAATACTAAAGTTTAAAACCTAAGTTATCAATCTACTTAACCTTTTTTCCAACCCATTTAGTTTCTTGAATACATAAGATATTAATCTTACTATGCATCATAATATCAACTAATTCCATTAACTTACCATTGAGAGTATCTATATTCTAAGATCCTATCATAATATTTGTTTCATTAGTTTCATGGACTAACTTTTTTACCCACTTCCGTCTGTAATGTGGGAACCTTGCTTATTTGACACTACACCAGGGCGCCGGTGTAGCGGCCCTTGCACACTTTTCATTGTATCCAGTTTAAACAGTATGTCGCTTCTAAGGGACGCCCTAGCACATACACAATGTTCAAAATGATTCATGTCATGATTTTATTTTGATAAGCTTTACGCTGGTTGTCGACTTAACACAACTCTCCACTTTCCACATTAGGGTTTGGGACTGACAATGACAATGTTAAGCAAAGAAGAAATAAAAGCATTAAAATATTTAAGTTGCAAAACTTAAATGATAGGTTAATGAATGATTATATTAAAGAAATTATGTTAGAAGACAAAGCGATGAAAAATAGACATGAATTTTTGCACGAGTACAACCATGGTCGTGAAAGTTAAGTCGGACAATGAAGCAAGATAAAAAGAGATTCAAGGTTTAATAATTCAACTGGGGATAAACCAGATGATGTAAATATTAAAAATATTTTAATATGATATAAATATTGTATAATGATGTTTTCACCTATCAGCATACAGTATGCTAATCTAAAATTGTTCGCTCTTAAATATTTTGAATATAATTTTGAATTAATGTTTTGCAAAATATAAAACTATGAATGCCAATCCAAAACCTAAAACACAATATTAACATGAGAATGTTGAAGAAGTCAAGCAAGAAAAAAATAAAAGTGTTAAAATATATAAGCGGCAAAACTATAAATGATAGATTAAGAAATGATTATATTAAAAGAATGGATGTAGAAGACAAAGCAATGAAAAATAAACAAGATTTTTTACACAAGTACAATCAAGGTTGTGAAAGTTAAGACAAACATTAACCAAAATAAGAAAAGATTCAAGGTTTAAAAGTTTAATAAGGGTTAAATTGAAATTAAAACCATGAATGCCAATCCAAAACCTAAAACACAATATTAGCATGAGAACGTTGAAGTCAAGCAAGGAAGAAATAAAAGCGTTAAAATATATACAAGGCAAAACTATAACAGAAATTAAAAAATGATTATATTTAAAAAATATTTGTAGAAGACAGATAAAAAATAGACATGAAAGTTAAGACAAACACTGAACTAAACCTTGCTTGATAATAACTCCCTAGCCCTTGATCGCATCTTAAACAGTTTATCTTGATCTTATAATGGGGTTCTCAAGATTAGATTGATGTTCTACATCAAATATATTTATCTTTCTTAAAAAAACTATTTTTTATATCTAAAATAGAAACAAATTAAACTAAATCAGCCCAAGCTTGATTTAAACTCAACATTTGGACCGATTCAAATTTGTTTTATTATATGAGCAAAGTCTTTTCATATTAAAATGAACTATATTTAAAGAAACTAAAAAACAGAAATTTACATACCTAGCACGCAATTCTTATGTATTTACATCTCACCTAGACTTTCATATTTACATACATAGCACTTTTGTGTTTTAAATATATGCATGAAAATGTCCATTTCCTTTTTAAAATGTGGTAATAGAGTTATTTTTATGTGATATTTTGAGTGCTATGTGTATGAATATGAAAGTTTAGGTGTGAAATATGTAATAAGGCTAGAAATGTGTGTTGTGTAAGAAAATGCCTGATTAAGAATTTATTTCAAGGTGAGCTGAAGTTTGTCAACAAATTAGCCTAAACTAATTATTATTCAGATTATTATTTTAACATTCTTTAAATTTTTATTAATATTTTCATGCCTTTTTAGATAAATATAAATTACTTTTAATTTCCAACAAAATGATTTTAGCATTAGTGTGCGCTTGACAAGCTTTAAAGGAGATGCTAGTGATTTCCTCTAGGGATCTTGAGCAAAAGAACCGCAATCCCAGTGAGTTAATTATAATTTCATCTAACTCTAAAGCTATTTGTTAGGCAAAAAGTAATATCATTAAAGAATTATAATTAATAAATGCTAAATTTATTGCCTATGTCTATACTGAAACAAATAATGATTACAAAATAATAAATAAATAAATAATGAAGTATTAGCAAAGATCTTTAAATTTCTCATTTGAGCGCTTTAACGAATCATATAATGATAACAATATAATTTCAAGCCCAAGGTATATAAAATTTAAAAATAATAATAAGCACATTATAGTCATATTGTTCAAAGTTCCTAAATCAAACATCCAAATAATCTCTCATTGAATGGCAAATAACCCTCAAATCAATGTCTCTTATATATAAATTTCATTACGCTTGCAAAATCTCTTTCTCTCTCTCTATCAAGCATTAACAACAGCAAGTATTTATCCCACTAAGTGTGGTCAGCTACCTGAATCCTTTTTCTTTATTGCATCTTATTGAGTGTCATCTTTTCATTTAATTCTAATAAATTAAGATCATTTTTTATACAATATGCTACAATATGCCCCATACAATATGCCCCAGTCTTTTTAGGTCTACCTCTGCCTTTCTTAACATAAATCGAATCTAAAATATCTACTCTTCGAACCGGACATCAGATGGTCAACGTTTAATGTGACCAAACCATCTAAGATGACTCTATCTAACCTAGTCCGCCACTGGAGCTACACCAACCCTATCACAAATATATTTATTTTGCATTTTGCCTCTAAGTGTTAAGCCACTCGTCCACCTAAGCATTCTCATCTGAGCAGCACTTAAGTTTAATTTATGCTTCTCTTTTAAAGGCCAACAATCTGCGTCATAGAGCATCGTAGATCTCACCACCATCTTATAAAATTTTCCTTTCAGTTTAAGCAGTAATTTTTTTTCTTACCCCGCGTAGTGGGATTAAGGCTTTGTTGTTGTTTGGTCTAAGCGGTACTTATTTATCACACAATAGACCCGTTTGCATTTCTCCACTTCAACCACTCCACTTCAACCAACCATTTCAACCAACCATATTGAATTCTACTAATAACATCCTCATCTATATCACCATCACTTTGAACAATAGACCCAAGATAACTAAAACGTTTATACCTTTTAATGATTTGATCACTCATAGTTACAACCCTGTCACTAGAACTACTACTACTACCATGTATTCAGTTTTAGTTCTACTCACACGAAGGCCTTTAGACTCCCATGTAGACCTCCATAATTGAAGATTTTCCTGAACACTTTAGTCTTATCCATAAGAAGAATATCATCAGCGAAAAACATACACCAAGGTACAAGCTCCTATAAATGTCCAGTAAGAGTATTCATAACTAAAGCAAAAAGATATATGCTTAAAGCTGATCTCTGATAATGCAACTGAAATAGGAAAATACTTGGTTAATCCTCCTGTTCGAACACAAGTAACAACTCTAGCATTCATATCTTTAATGACTTGAATATAAGTCATATCAACACCTTTATTCTCTAGAACCCTCCAAATGTTTTCTCTTGAAGCCTTATTGTAAGCTTTCTCTAAATCCATAAAATCATATGTAGATACTCGTTATTCACTTTGTACTTCTCCATCAAACCTCACAATAAATGTATAGCTTCCATAGTAGACCTATTTGGCATAAATCTAAACTGATTATGAGAGATTTTTGTAACATGTCTCTCAAACATTAAAACATAAAAAAAAAAGCTTAGAGTCTACATTAAACCTAAATGTACAAGTCAATTTTGGTTTTGACTAACTTACCCAATCAAGCTACTTGGTTTAGACCAACCTAATAAGATCTTTTCTTATACAAACTATAGATAATCAAGCATTTATTTTTTGTAGCATGCTTAAGATGTCAATTCAATGCATCATTTCCAAATTTCTCAGTCGCTTTAGACAATCACAATAGGCATGAAAGCTAGGTGGAAACAAATATTATTTTGAGCATAGTTACATAGGGTAAGCATAATAGAAACCTACTATTGAACAAATTAGTGAAAAAACAAATCTAAAAATTTGTTAAAATGTATGTGTAAATCACAAATGTGTCTGCATGAATCTCGATGAGATCCAACAGATAAAAGGACAAAAAAGTGTGGCTAAGAAGGGCCTACAGATGGAAAACCAAGAATCCATAGGCAAAAGCCCAACGGTCCACTAGCTGAAGAACAAAGGTTCACAAATGGAATACAAAAGAACCTACTTGACTAGATCATACCACCTAAACCAGGGCTAGAGGCCGACCTAATGCAGGTCATCCGAACCAAAGACCAAGGCCAATCGAATCAAGCAAAGGCGTCGACCTACCTCTCGACACAACATAACTCAAGGGAAGAATTCAGTATCACCAGCCATCTCATGGACGCCCTTGAGATTTCTCATCTGGGGCCAAGAACCGGTCGTAGCATAATAACACAACATCAGGAAGGATTTTCTCTTCTAGGAGTGAGCTACCTATTAGATTATAGTAGGGGTGTAAACGCGTCGAGTCAAACTTGAGCCACCCTCGGCTTGAGGTTCAGCTTGATTAACTTTATCGAGTTTGAGTTCAAGCTCGAACTTAACTCTACGACCAAGTCATGAGTTGGCTTGTATACTATAAAAGAGAGGAAATAATATTGATTAAATGTAATTTTATAATAAAATAACAAATAAAATGAGCAATTATGAGAGAAATGATAAAAATCACTTGATATAAAATGCAAAATATTATTTTTAAAATATTTTATACATAAATATAAATACTTTAAATTTAATATATTTTGAGTATGTTTTATATTAATATTACTTAAACGAGTTGGCCCACAAGCTAATAAGTCTAGTCGAGGCAAGCTTGAGCTTGGCTTGTTAGCTCATCGAGCTCAGTTCACGAGTCAATTATCGAGTTAAGCTCAAGTCGGCTTAACTCACTTACACCTCTAGATTAGGGTGATTCACCCTTTGCCCAACACTCTAGCCTTGCTTGCCGACAGGAGTTTTTTTTCCAGGGATCAATAGTTGGCAACCAGATTAGAATAGCTGATCGAGTTAAGCCTTGTCTACCTGGAGACTATCAATGGCCAATTGGCAAACCCGATTCAGTACAGTCGAACGAATAGGTCTTGTTGAACCAGGATTGACTGATTTCAAACCAAGTCATAAGATAGTCGAACCAAAGGTTTATACATGTAAAATACCTAAAATTCAGTAATGTGCATTCCCTCCCTTCCTCTCTTTTGATGTTCCTTCTGAGTCAAAACTCATTCAACAGAATCATCTTCAAATGGAGCAACAAATAATGATCTTTCCCTCCCTCCCTCCCTCTCTCTCTTGATTTTCCTTCCTCTCTCCCTCTCTCTCTCTTGATGTTCCTTATGAGTCAAAACTCTTTCAATAAAATCATCTTGAAATGGAGCAACGAATAACGAAACTACAATTTCAAGAGATAATCAACATGTATTTGTCTTCTTAAAAATAGAAGATAGCCAATGAAAAGTAAATTATAACCCAAGCAATCAAAGATTTCTTAACGGGATACGTCCTGAAATCCCTGAAAATAAAACAAGCAGAATTAAAATAATAATAATAATAATAATACGAAAAGACTTATAAATCCCAGCAACAGTACAGATGATAACCCAAAGAAGCAGGAGTTAGCCAACAAATAAGCGGAAAATTTCCAGGCAAAACGCCAAATATGGGAATCCAAAACCTCGAGAAGAAAGCATAAGAGTGGTATCTTCAAAGGCAATTGTAGCAAATAAACCGCAGCTCTGCATCCAATCTAGCTGAAAGAGTAACAGAAGCCCTAATCCAACTCCTACACATAGTCTACCTACCTTAAATCCAAAAAGCAAACAGCAAGCATCCAGCCTAGAGTTGATGGCTGGATCTTCCACCAAGCACTCGCATTTCCACAAAACCTCAAAAAGTCGGAACTCTGAAAACCTAGCTGGGACTCCAAATTCCAAAATCTCCCGCCACAGTTGAGTAATTCGGGAGAGTTTGATTTCAGCAGAGATCAATATTTATAGTCGTATCAATAAATATAAGCATTCGTATTACATTACTCTATTAACTTATCAAGTTTAACGGGTGACATTCAAAATTACTATATTTTAAAGTATATACCTAGGCTGGTCAAAACGGCTCATTGTTTGCGAACAGCTCTGTTCTGCTCGTTAAGAAGCTCATGTTCGGCTCGTTCACTAAGTTAACGGCTCGTTCACTAAGTTAACGTGTCAAACACGACCAAATATTTGTTCGTTTGTGTTCGGCTCGTTTTAGTTCGAAATACTACTAATCAATTATATATATATATATATTTGATGAGTAGTATTTAAAAAAAAATTAATTGACTACGAGGCTACAAATATTTATAATTAATTAAAAGTATTGATGAAGAAAACAGAATAAAAATTATTAAACTGATTCAAATGATGTTTTAAATTTTGCCTCAGTCCTTAACATCTTATGACTATGTGATTAGGGTTGCGTGATTAAGGTGGGCAAAACGACTCTTTGTTCTTGAACGGCTCGTGTTCGGCTCGTTTGCTAACGAGCTGAACACGAACACACTTTCTAGCCGAGCCGAACACGAGCTGAGCCTGGGCCCGCTCGTCTTCGGCTCGTTTGCACCACTATATATGCGCACACATATAATTTTTATTTTTTGTCCGCAATAGTCTAAATTTTGTAAGTATATTTATTGTTTATTTTTCGAATATAAATATGCTCAAGATTTTATTGCAGAATAAATATATAAGAAAATTTGAATGGATGTTTGAACAAATATATAAGCTAAAGGTTGATTACTTCCTAGCATCTTACTCCCATCTTAGCATTCGTCGTTTGCATGAAATTCGTGAAATTCGTGTTTGACAGTTCCATGGCTAAGTTTTAATCTAAGGCTGTGTTTGGGGCAGTTTGTGTTTATCCAGATAAGTCGCTTATTAGTAAACGCAGACCACGGAGTTCGACCCGCATTCCGCGTTTAGTGTAAATAACCAAATGTGTTTTCGGATAAGCTGCTCAAATGCAATTTCCAAACGGTTGGAGCCTGAATCTTATTCTTTGATCATTTGTTTAAGGTAATGTTATTCGATGAATTAATTCTTCTTAAAAATATTGTGAACAATCAAAATAATAAGTTTGAGATAACATTAGATATCACATTATCTACTTCAAATATTCATCAAAATTTGTTCCAACTTCGACCAAATCATGTAGTGCTCTCAACTTTAAACCCCAAATAACATTAGGCGTCGCATTATACGTTTTGAATGTTGATAGGAACTTGATTAAACTATGATCACATCTAACTTAAAAAAAATATTTTAACTTGGTTCTAATCTTCTTATTATTTTTGAAAAAGATTTGAATAAATTGGAACCCCATTGGAGCAAGATTTAATCTATATTAAATATAATTGGATTAAAACTTGATCATGATTCGATCAAGTTGCAAACAATGCATGAGAAAGGTTAAGTTATAGTTCAAGTTGTATCTTGAACTATTTGTATGAGAATTGAGCCATTTGTGGTATCATAATATATATGTAGAAGCTTGTATTATTAATAATGCCTACGTAGAGACATTACAGTCCTCTAATCACATATAGGCTTAGGAGAGTAATTGAGAAAACTATTAAATAAATATGAACACATAGAAGGTATTAGTCATATTAAAGGGCTTTCACTTATTCTCTGTCACCATCTCTCCTAAGAAATCCCACTCATCTCACTTTTTCCTTGCTTGTTTATTCATGAAATTACTTTCTTGCTCTCTTACATTGCCACTTAGTTCTATTTCACACCATGTGAAGCCTCATGCCTCATGCCAAATGCCTTTTTTTTTAAAGCCATGTACTAATGATAGATTTTAAAAATAATAATGATATTAATACTTATTACTTAAAAAATAATAAAACATTTAATCGTGCTTAACCATAAATCAAGTCACTGAAATTTGAATTCACTATCATCTCAGTGTTATGGACATGATTTTTGATATATTATCTAATTTGCATTTTTTTAATGATAATTGAGATTATTATATCAATTTTTTTTTTGGATTCTAATAAAATATGTAATTCACCCTTTTAAAATTCTAAGTTCCAATGTTATTAAAATTACATTGTACCATACGCTTCAATTGTGAACTGGTTATATTGTTGGTATGGTCAACCTGTGTGGACCTTGTTATGATAGGAATAGGTAAGAACTAGTGTTTTGATAGATAGACAGTCAAATGAATACATGTTTTATAAAATCGCTAGGTTCAATTTTTATAATTGTAATCATTATTAATTAGTGATCTAATTAATTGTTGTTGACACCAACCATATCCAATTTAAAATATAATATTTTAATGTATAAGTTTTTTAATGATATTTTAAAAATACTATAAATAATGGAAACATCTAACCAACATGTAAATTAAATACCAATTTGCGTAACAATTAAGCATGCCACAGACTCCAACTATAATTTTCTCTTTAACTTTTTAATGTTAACTCTTGTAATGTGAGACAAAATATGATATGTGAATTGCTATAGAAATGGTAAATTGGGATAAGGACTAGGTTTTTCTGTGATAATTGGATTGGGATCTTAGAATTGAGTTATAGAAATTTATCAAAGTATTTTAAACTTATTTTTTTTTATAAATTTATTTGATAAAACTTTTGGTAAATTAAAAAAAATTAAATTTTTTATTATGCAAATATTATATAAATTTAAATCGCATTTAAATAATTTCAATATTTATTATCTCAATCGATCTTCAAACTCCTCTTCTTCTGGTTCGATGTTCTTTCGAACTCACAAAACCTTGATAATTCCCCGCGAAAAAGTTGGTGGACCAACCGTCTTAAATAGTATCATTATATACCATAAGAAGAGGAACTACTATATAACATAAGAAGGATCCATTTTGACTTCGACATAACACAGATGGAACTACTAAATAATGGCCCATTGCTCTCCATCGTTGGTCAAGAGAAGGCTAAAGAAAGAGAACATGTCTTGGAATTTTGTGTTATACCACAACAAACCTCCAAAAGGAAGGAGGAACAAACAAGAAAGAAGCTGACTGGTGATAGCTGAAAATTAAAATCAATAGTTCTCGCCGCCGCCCAGGGAATTATGGATGCCTTCATAGTGAGGGTGACTAAAATCAAAACGGTATTAACCAATACCCAACAATGAAATATGAAAAAAACAGCTAAAGAGAGCCGAAGAACAGAAGGAATAAGAGCTCTTGCCACAACCCATGGAGGAGGATTTGACAGAATTTGAGTTTTCAATTCCAAAATATTCTCTTGGGGAAGCATACCCCATCTAGGGGATGGAAAACTTTATTCCTGAGGAAGACACGATAGAGAGACGCATCTTCGCACCAAGTCCATATGCCACATAGGTCATTGACTCTGTGGTGCCAGAAGAACCCATCATCAGATAGATCATCTTTGAGGAAGATTTGGGGCACATCCAAACCATTAGGCAACAACTCTTCTAGCATTTTCGAAAAGTAAATGATGAAAAGATCAACATATTGGAGGGTGTGCAGCTATTCACCAGAATATTCAACAAGGAAGAACAAGAGATCATTGTTGAACACTTGATGGGGGCTCGCGACAAAGGATGAGTTGGATACCTGGAAAAGAAAACTTATTAGAAGCCTAGCCGATGGAAATTGGGAAAGGCAGGATCAACATACAGTATGGTTGTTGTTATAACTTTGTCGTGGATAGAGACGAGAATCCTCTGGGCATCTTAAGATATGATCAAGTAGATTTGATGCTTGTAATAATAACTAAAATAATTAAGAGACTGGTGGCATGAAGTATATTGCATCTGGCCTGCATCCCCGATAGCTGCATCATCAAAATTTATGAAAAAGGGGATTATATTCTGTCTCATATTAACCATCATGATTTTGAGAGACCCTTTTGCAGGAATTCTCTGTTGAACGAATGTGCTATATTATTTGGGACTGAGATGATGATTAGAGGACCCGAAGAATTCAGGGGTTCATTTTGGATATCCCTCCCGCTTGGATGAGTGTTGATTCTACAAGGAAACAGAGCTGATGTGGTGACATTGCATTCTAGGGGTGGCTGACAAAGGATTTTGATCACACTCAGAAGAATGCAGCTTGACAAGCACCCAGTCCACTATCAGCCTAAGTCAAAACTTCAGGGATTGCAACCTCTAGAGCTATCGTGACCCAGTGAGCACCTGAGTTGTACTCAAAAGAGCTTGCCTCTAGTAGTACCTTGGAGTGCAAGGTGTCTGTGGCAGGTCCTATAGTAAAAGGGATTACTACATGACAGCAAGCTCAACGATCAGTGCAGCGCACATGGATAGAGACATAACATGTCTGATGCCAGATGTTGTTTGATGTCCTTGTTATAAGGATGTTATCTTTGATGTAATATTGGACATCTTCTGATATTATGACATTATCATTAATGTATGTTGAACATCTCTTTTATGAAAAGTATGAAGTTAAGCATCCTTTTGCCATGCAATTGGTTTTCTCCCACTGACAACTTCTCGTGCAGATACAAAAGGTCAGAGCAAACACATGTGAACAAAACAAAATCTAACATTGACAAAAAATGGACAAAATCCTGCAAAATGACATAAAATCAACTTTTGACAACCACACCAACTAAAAGATAACCATGGGCAAAGTGTAATTTCCTTTAGATGGCTTAAACCTAGCAAACAACCTAAAACCTTTAAATTAACTCCAAACGACATCACTAATTAAAAGACAACTATGGGTAAGGTGTAATTTCCCATGGGTGGCATATACCCATCAAACCTTAAGAATTTGTAACAATTCTTAACCAAACCAACTTTGTGTGACTTTCACATAGTTCTTTCCACTATTGGATGTAAGGCCTTCCTAACACGAAATCACCGCTTTCCTCTAGCTCACATGTTTTCCTCTTAGTTAGGATGTAAGGACACTGACCTTCCTTCCTAATGTAATTAACCAAAGGGATACGTCCCTTTGGAATTTGCTTTTGACCCCAGAAAAAGCACACACACTTGAATCTCTGGTTGTTGGTTTCTTTCATAGGGTCTTCTTCATAGATATGCTTCAAGGCATTTTAGACCCAATTTCATTTTTGGGCATACATACTTGGGCTATCATGCTAAGTTTACTTTACGAAATTTCTCCATGTTTGTTCTCTTATTTTTCTACATTTCTTATATGTCCTTATTTTATGATTCCTCTCTTGTCCAAACCATTCATATGATCTAGAAGATAGACTTACTCCAAAAATTAAATTATATGAGGATAGAAAAGCTGGTGACTCCTAAAAAAAAGAGAGAAAAAGAACAAAAGCGAGAAGATGCTGAAGAATTTTAAGGTTGATAACTCGAGGAAGACGAAGAGTCTACCAATTGTCTCTCATTTGTAATTAACTTTAGAACAGTGTTTTAAATATATTGGGACGAAAGATTTGTGATCGGTTCTTTATGTTAGTGTAGTAGTTAATTTGTTGTATGTTATGGTTTGTACTATACCAGATATTGCACAAGTAGGTGGTGTCATGATCAGATTCATGCATGATCCATGATGGAGTCATTAACATGATGTGAAAAGTATTATAAGACATCTGAAGGGTACTATTGATTTTAGCTTGGAATTTGAGAGGCAAACATCTATTATTGATTTGTGTGTAGGTCACACTATTGGTGATATAGATACGTGGAGTTCTACGATTGACTATTTATTCACAATAGTAAGAGGTTCAGTCTGTTCGAGATTGGTTGTTTAGTCTATTATTGTCTTGTTTATTACAGAGGCTGAGTACATGACAGCCACAAAGGCGATGAAGAAAGCAATGGGGATACAAGGTTTATTGAATGACGTGAGAGTTGATTAAAAGCTTTTGACGATATTCTATGATAACTAGAGTAAATATTTTTTACCACAAACCTAGTTCTTCTTGCTCATACCAAGCACATTGATTTGAGACACAATTTTGTTCAAGACTTGATTGATGACGACAAAATTTTGTTAAAGAAGATAGATACAAAGGACAATTCTTTGAACATGCTCATAAAGGTATTACCATTCCAAAAGTTCACCAACTGCAAGAGTTTGGGTGAACATCTGAGTTCGGAATTGATTGCTCAATTGGGCTTTTTGCAGAGGTATGTGAGGCCATTTGATCCCTTTGGGAGGAAAGTATGAATGCAACCATCTTGGTGTAGTCATTTTTTGGTATTGGAGTTTATTTTGTCATCTCTCACTTATTTGAGAGTAAGAGGTAGGGTGAAGATTGTTGTATTAGAGGTTTTAATTATATTAGGGGATAAATTGGTCAATTGTATTTTTTTTAATTACTTGACATAATCCTCTCTTATTTAAAGGAGGGATTAGCGTTCCTTTTGATTTGTAAAATCTCCCTCCCACGGACATCGGTGGATCTGTGCCAAACCATGTAAATCACACCATATTTGATTGATTTTTTTTTTGTTATGTAAATTTGTTTTCCACATTATTTTCAGTGCTATAAGAGGTCGATCTAAAAGTGGACCACATTCATCTTGTTAGTAAATATCTTATATTAATTATTCTCATTCTCTTTTCTTCTAGACGCTTTACTACTTTGTTGCATTGGAGCAGTTTGATTCTCTTTCACAACATGTGACTAAAAACGTGAAATAATTCCACTACTCACATCAATCAATTTTATTTTATTTTATTTCTCAAAACAGTGAAGAAGCTGGAAAAGAATATAAAAAAGAGGCATTTACATGCATACCCCTCAACTCCCACGAATTTACACATTTAACACCTTGAGTGCTCGTCAATCCGCAGGGCGAGTGATATATTATTGCTTAATGCTGTACAAAAATCTAGCACACACTAAAAGAAAGTTGACATTAAAGGCAGCACGAATTTCTGTGGAAAACACGAGGAGGAAAAACCACGGGTCTAGCCAAATTAAAATGATTTCACTGTCAATATAGATTCATATCTTGAATAGCTGGAAGCAATCTTACACAAGTATGACATAATTTCCATTAAAAAAGTGGCTAATTAACTGCCAACTTCAAGCTTTACAAAACAAAATAACGTAGTACAGTTAAAAACCATATTTCATTAATAATAATAGTTATAATCATCAACATACAATTAAACGTAAAATTGAGACGAAAATCATTTTTATAAAAAATAACTTATGTTTATACCAATGGTACAACTATAAATGACAACCAAACATAAGGGCCTAATCGGGGAAAGTACATATTTTAAATTTTACAAATGTTTGTTAGATATTATATTAAAAAATGAGTTGATTTATTTAACATATCAAATAAACTTTATCTCAAATTAAAATAAAAATAAAACAAAAAAACAAAACAGATAAAAAATAAATATGATAAAGAAAAAACTACTTAAGTGCGGCTCATTCGACAAAAGCTAGAACAACTTTTCCACCAAAATATTGCCAACTAAAACGAATAAAAATTCGATAGACCTAACCAATTCAGGGCCCGTTTGGGGCAGCTTATAAGTGTGGGCAGCGTTTTTAAAACGCCGATATACCGTTTGTGGTTCGCGCGTTTCGTTGGTTCGCGCGTTTCGTCAGCTTATCTGAAACCGCGTTTGGGTTTTTACACTAAACGCAGGCCACAGGCCGAACCCCGCGGCTCGCGCGGGTCACGTTTCAGGATAAGCAGTTTATCCTGAAACGCACAAGCTGCCCCCAAACACACCCTCAATCAAGGGGCATTTACATACATACCATCCAATTCTTATGTATTTACATATCTAGCACCTAAGGTTTACTCTCTATATTTATACCACCTAAATCATTCATATCACATCAAAAAAAGGGGTGAAATGCACCTTTTTCATGCATGGCTAAGGTGGAATGCATGTAAAAATTGTAGTTTAGTTGTCGGACGTGTAAATACCGTTCAATCAAAGTATCAAACAGTTCAGGATAATTAAAAGGTTCCATTGGTCCAAAAATATGCTGTTATAAGACATAAATACAAAGATTATCTGAACAAAAAGTAAAGATTAAGCAGTAACAAAGAGTTTTCATAGCAAATGATCTCAATATTAAACTCCAAAACAAAGATACTATTCATGCTTAAGCGATCTTTGTAAGGCTCATAAACCGCCCACTTGAAATACCAAAAGACTTTGGAAATACTACCATTACTAACTAAACAAAGCTACGAAGTAGATGGCCTGCTTTATCACGAACGTTAAGCGAATCAAGTTGGACTGCAAAGATAATACAAAATATACAGATCAAAATTTACTGTATAGAAATTTACATACATACCACACAATTCTCATGCATGTGCATACATATCTAACACCCAAAATTTGATATTTACATTAAAGTGTATTTCACTTTTAAAAAGATAGTGATGGGAATAATTTTGATGTGATGTTAAAATTTTGAGCGTTATACATGAAAATAAGAATGTTTTGGTGTTTAGATATGTAAACACATGAGAATTAAAAAGAGCGGTCTCAAAATAGTTTAGAAAATCTAAAGCTCACCTGTACGAGCGAGACCTCGATGAGCGTCGAACATTTGACTCAGGACTTGGAGAACGTTTCAGTGATTTATAATGGCCATCACCACCTGCGGGTGGAGTCCGGGATCTTGGAGGAGAGTAGTACTCATCTCGCGTAGCCCTTTCGTGCCCTCTGCTTTAATAGATTACAGAGATATGATACAGAAAATCAATAGTGTAAGAAGAAAAAACATTCATTTAAGGAGCACAAAATTAATCATATGTTAAAACCATACTCTCCATCAAAAATGTAAATGAATGCAAATATAGAACGTAAATGCAAAAGAGTACATAACAGTGACCATTCAGCATAGAACAGTATAGTTGAGAAAGATTATTATAGGCCATTATTTGGAGGTGGAAATACTTCACGGTTCTTCGTATTCAGAATCTACATAATGGGAACATTAATGTTACCTGAATTATATCCATACTGCATAGATACTGAACAAAATTATGATACTTTCTTTCTTCCGAGCTCTTTCGCACATCTTTCATAGAACCATTCCTTTATTTTGAACAAATGTATGATAGCAATGGAGAGAATTAAAGGGCTTTTGACCTCCCAGTCTTTTTGCGGATCACCAGTCCTTTATCTTTTGTAACTATAGGCTTTAATTTCTTTGTAACTGGATAGTATACAAAAGCAAGATAAATAAACTTACATATTAAAATGGAAAAGAATTCTACATTAGGGATTTGTTGATCATCAAGCAAACCATGTGATCAACGGGAATTATGTCTGAAGATTTAATCAACTTCGTGTGGATAGCTTCACAAGATGGGAAACTAAGGGGCAAAAACTTTGGATCTCTCTATCACTTTTAAGTCTTTACAATCCAATCATTCTTTAACTTTTTTCAATATAATGATCTGCATGAGTAACACCGCCAAGTTAATCAAATCCATTTCAACGGTGACCTTAAAGCAGGAGACAAACACATGTACAGCAATCCTTTGTAAAACTTTTCTTCTTAGCACATTTAATTGAGGATAGAAAATGCCACTAAAAAATTAATCAAAATACCTTATAAACAAGGAATGATACCAAGAGTTTCATTGGTCCAACCCCATAGCATCAAGGTAACCAAAATGAAAAAAAAAAAATAAAAAAAGTAAAGATATTCACGTTAGTTTAAATAAAATCTTTATAATGAGTTTTCAAATAAAAACAAACATATGAAAACAGGCATACCAAAACTAAAATGGCACGTGTTCTTTCATAGAATTGATGAACTTGAATCAAAATCATAATAATTGACTGAGAAATTGAAAGTAAATTTATGACAAAAGGTCACTGGAGAGCTAAAAATAAGTATATAATATAATCAGCAGCTGCAAAATATTTATAGCAAAGCAAATAAACTGATGACCACATTATCCGTAAAAGATCATCCGCATCTTCCAGCTAGAAATTAAACGCATCAAGTCTTCTATGAGAGGCCTTTATTATCTGTTATACCAAAAGTAACGTTGAAGAAAAACCTAAAGCACGAGTTATTAGATAAAGCACGGAACTAATGTGGCATCATCCGCTTATCAAATTTAATTTTACATTTTATTGCAAAAAGGGGTTAATGAAGAACCAATGCAAAAATCATCAGAACAGAGTAAAGGCACATGGATCTGAAAAAACCACAAAACATATGGGGAAATGTACCAAATCACATTGCATCTGATTCTGGTTGGAGATGTAAACATATATAAACACAAACATGCTTATGGAAAGACTAACACAGAGAAAACTCCCCATCATTTTCCTGAAGCATAAAACTATATAGTAATATACATAAACATGAAAACATTAAGAAATAACATCAAACCTTGAATCGTGCCTTGGAGAAAAGGACCGTGAATATGCTGCCGAGGAGAAAACAGAAATATTAGCATAAGGAGCCATATTTATGAGGAATTACTTGAGGGGAAAAAAAAACAAATCTTAAATCCTATAGTGGTATTTGTTTAAAAACTTACATCGGTAACGACGCCTTGGCGATCTTGGTGGAGAACGTCCTCTACTGTAACCATTATATCTTCCACTGCTGGCCAAAAATGGGGGTAAGCTGCTATTTCATTTGCTAGAAAAGAGTGCCTTTCAGAAGAAACAAAAAAAGAAACATACCTTATACGAGCACTCACTCGCATATCCTGTGGTGTTTTTCGATTTTCTTCAGCAAATACAATAGAAATTTCACGCCCTCCGATAATTTGATGATTCATCTGGAGCTTTGCTTCAGCTGCATCTTCAGGATATCGATACTTAACAAAACCAAAACCTCTCGGCTCCCTGAGAAAACACATCCAAGATAACTTGTGCCAAAGAAGCAAAGCTATGAGGTATAAACAAAGAATAAGATACAAAAATTTAACTTAAAACTAAACATGCATTACAAAGATAAATTATGCATTAACAACCAAAGAACTTTACAATCATATTGTTTATTAGTAAATAAACAAATGATTTTGGTTCACAGGTGCATTTACAATTCAAAGCTCTAAAGCTGTAAGAACTTGAACTATATATTTCTTTCCCATGTGTTTCATACTAGTCTGTCTTTATAAATCTTTTACCCTCCATCATGCGCACCCAAACTACCCCATCATTATCTTATTTGTGAACCTTTTACTCTCCATCCTACATACCCAAAAAACAAAATCTTTTGTCCAAAACCTAGCATTGAATAGGTATTGGCTATTGCTCCAAAAACATCTCTTCGTACCTTATCTTACCAAGTTTGAACAAGCATTTATGATAGAATTCTCAAATGTTCCAAAACAGCCTCTCAGAATTACTCGCCAAAAGCTTGAATATCAAGCAGACAAGCAACACAAAATCAGATTGCTTCAATTCGAGAACTGCTCATTCAAAATTAGTTTGATTCGTGTGTGTGTCTTTCTCTCTCTCTCTCTCTCTCTCTCTCTCTCTCTATATATATATATATATATATATATGGGATTCTAAATGAACCGAGCAGAGCCAAGTTTTAGCATCTTCGAACTCAAGCTCATTTGTAAACACTCTTAGAGCTCGGCTGGAGCTTGATTCAAGCCTGATTCACATTAGGATTATCGAGTTTATTAACAAGCAACACATTTAACAAAATAAATGAGCCTTGATCGAGTTTTATATGAGCAATTGAAAAAATAAATGAGCCTTGATCGAGCTTTATATGAGCAATTGAAAAAATAAATGAGCCTTCTATAAAACTAAACTTGTTGAGCCTTAAAAGAAAAACATTAAAATGATATTGTTCACAAAAAAGCCTTAATCAAACTTTTTTAATGAGCTTGTTCACGAGTTTTAAATGATATTGTTCATGATCTTACATGAATTGAGCAACATTTTGTTCAAGCTCATTTATTTAACAATCAAGTAGTTAGAAAGTGTTCAAGTTTACTATATTAGTTAATCAAGCGATCATGAATGTGATTTAATCGGCCCAAGCCACAAATAACTTGTTGAATGCTTGGTTAAACACACATGAATAGATATTTATATAAACCTATTAAAAAAAATAAAAATTTTAAAACTAACAGAGTTACCTTAACCTAACCTAAAAGTCAATTCAATCAATTATTTTATGCTTGAATTCAACTAGTTCAAGTAGAAATTAAAATCCTCAATTCCAAGTAAAGGTTAGCTCGCTAGTCTCCCACATGTTTTTACACTTAATGACTACAACGTTGTACACATTAGGGCTAACAAATTCTTTCCTATGCTTCTCACATTAATCAAATCTCTTTGCATTATTGATTACATCTCCAACAACCATTGTAGATCCCCAAGCCACCTAATTCTAATAAACCAAGCCTTCAGCAAAGTGCTACTCCAAGGGCTATTTACTATAACCACTTCGCATCCTACTACCGACCTTCATAGTCCATCTATTTCAGCTTTATCAAAATTTTCACTAATTGCAACATATTTCTTAGTTTCCAATTACCCAATCCATTCAACATAGCTTATTTTAAAGCCGTTTCATTCACCTTAGACTCCACAATATTCTTCAATCAGAAATAAAGAAAGTCAGCATTATTCAAATAAAAATATTTTCCTACAGCAGGATGCAGCATTTGAACCTAGATATCCTACTAGTTTGAATCAATAAAAACAGTTATAAAATAATATTAGTTAAACAAACGGTCATGAAAGTGATTTAATCAAGCCAAGCCACAAGTAGCTTGTCGTGCGCTCAATTAAACACATAAATAGTCATTTATATAAACCTAATTAAAAATATATATTTTTTTTTAAAACCAACAGAGTTAGCTTGACCTAACCTGAAAGTCAATTCAATCAATCAATTTATGCTTGAACTCAACTAGTTTAAGTTGAAATTGAAATCCTTAATTTTAAGTAAAGGTTGGCTCGCTAGTGTCCCATATGTCTTTACACTTAAAGAGTAAAAAAGGTATTTATTAGGTGTAACAAATTATTTCCTATGCTTCTGACATTAATCAAATCTCTATGCATTATTGATTACATCTCCAACAACCATTGTAGATCCCCAAGCTACGAAATTCTATTAAACATAACCAAGCCTTTTATAAAGTGCCACTCCAATGGCTATTTAGTATAACCACTTTGCATCCTACTTTACCAACATTCACGGTCCATCTATTTTAGCTTTCTCAAAATTTTCACACTAATTGCAAAATATTTCTTAGTTTCCAAATATTCAATCCATTCAACATAGCTTATTTTATAGCCGCTTCATGCAGCTTAGCTTGTACAATATTCTTCAATCAGGAATAAAGAAAGTTAAGCATTATTCGCATAAAAATATTTTCCTACAGCAGCATGCAATATTTGAACCTAGACACCCAATTAGTGTGAAACAAGAAAAACAGATATATAATACAACTTCTATCTTGAAATTCATCCAAAGAAAATAATTCGATATTAATAAATTTTTCAAAATTAGCTGCAAGTAAAATATTAGCTAAGACCCAAAAGTAAATAAACAACTTCTGTCAACTTGCCATGCAATGAAACATGTTGATACAAACATTAAAGTTGACTTCTGAAAAGAAAACAATTTAGTTGGGTTATATGACATGAGATGATACATGTTGATGCAAACATCTAAGTTTATACTTGTCAAAATACAAGATGATGCACTCAGAAGTGCAACTGACATTCAAAGATGTGCTAATATTACTTCAGAAGCTCTATGGTTCTCAGAACTGTCTACATTCCTACCTGAGCTTAAGTGTTGCCTAAATATAAATTATTCTGAGTGTAATAGTGCAAGTGGTCACCAGAGAATTTGAGAGAAAGCATCTCCTTATATCGATGCAAAAAATAGTAATTGTTCCTAATTAATTTACTACTGTAATTGTAATGCTTATATTGCCTGTCATTAAATTTAATCAGAATTCTTACCAGTTATTATAATAACAAAGTTAGTTCTGATCAAATTGCCCTATTTTTTGTAAATTATCGTATATGAGGATTTTACCTCTTTTTGGCTTGCATTAAAAGAAAAATATTTATTCTAATTTGCAACCAGTTAACTGTGAACCTTGGGTTTTTGTGATTGAATCAACTCATTATTTTTAGTCGTCATAAAACAATAAAAACCCTGGCATCCTATACATTATATTCGGTATCGAAGTTTAAGATTATTTCAATGTATCAACTAAATATGTGGCTTAATATTAGCCAATAAAGAAGCAAATCAGATTTGGTAAGAATACAATAACCTTAAGGAGCAAAACACTCTAGAAACTAATCAATTTAGCTCACATGAATTGGAAATTGATTCGAATCATCATGATGAATTTATTCTGATGATTTTTAATACAATTATGAGGAAAATTCATCAAGACATGACTAGTCAAAATAGACCCAATAAACTGTATGATAATGAGAATTTTGTTAATCATAGATGCCAAATTTATGGCATCTATGGCACAATGAAAATTTATGCGAGAAAGAATCCAGTGAGAATTGCAAAACTAAAACCAACTAGAGAAGTTATAATGTATTGCATGAGTATGAGAACAAAGGAAAAGATTACCCTACATGACCTTCTAGATGGGAATTAGTTTGCTACATAATACATCACCCTTAGTCGTTATTGGAAGCAATTGGATGTCTTTGAAGAGCATAATTAAAAATGACGCTGGCTTGCAATTAAGCGTGGTAAATTGGTTAGAGAGAAAATATCAGAATTCTTTCTCAAACAAAATAAAAATCTTGAAGAATTTTGAGGTGAGATATTTGGGAGAAATATCCTTCCGAATAATTAGACACTGTTATAGGAAGTTTGAAGAGAAGAAATTGCAAAAAATCCTAACAGAAAACAAAGAAGTACCGACTTACCCTAAAAGTTGACACTCACTTCTAAAGGATATGCTTACCTTCAATGACAAGTTTACAAAGAAAAAAAATGCCATGGCACGATGTGTTAAGATCTAAAAATACAAAAGAAAAACATCAGAAACAAGGGAGATCTGTTGATTGAAAACTTTTAAAATTAGATTTTGGTACAACTAACAAAGATTCTCAAAAACTAACACGGTATCCATAAAACCAAGAGTAAATTGATATACTACAAAAGATGTTTAACCAACTCTAGATAAATCCGACCACACCGAAAACAAGCACTAGATCAACAACTCAAAAGAAGAAAAATTTTGAAAGCATTTTAATTCAGAAAATTGAGAAAATGTAATCCTTAATCAAAGACTCAGAAGCACATGAATATGTGATAGAGGATCTCTTTATTTCACAAAATAAATCTCTATTTTAAAAACTACATAATAAAGATTCCCTACAAATATGTCTCAAATAATGAGAATTGGAACAAAACAACATAACGTGTTACTAAATTCTCTCCTACTCATAGTGAATCTCAAGATGTGGCCTCAAAGAAAACAATTGGCAAATCTAATAAAAATATTGAACTCTGCCTTTTGAATGTTGAAGAAATCAAAATTCACAAACAAAACATGCTTAATATCTATCCTACCGAGCCAAGATTGAATAGTTCTTGACTCGCTAGCTTATGACTTGGCTCATTTAAAAATATTAATATACAATATACTTAAAATATATTCTAATTAATACACTTGGCTCATTTAATTTTTGCTCCAATTTCTCATTATTTTTATTAATTTATTACAGCAAATCAAATCGGAATTAACTTCAAAATGAGCCAATTTGAACTAATATAATTGAGTACCAGCTCAAGCTTAAGCTCAAAACAAAATTCAATTAATTAGCTAAGCTCAAGCTAGAGAAAGAGGTGGCTCGAGCTCGACTCAACTCAACTCGTTTACAAACTTAATATCAACTTTATACAACAGCAACAAGCCTTTATCCCACTAGGTGGGGTCGGCTACAAGAATCTTTTCTCCATTATGTCCTATTGAGTGTTATATCCTATTGAGTGTTATATTTTCAATTAAATTTAATAAATTAATATCATTTTATACAACATGCCCAAATTTTTTTAGGTCTATCTCTACCTTTCTTAACACAATTCAAATCTAAAACATCTACTCTCCTAACCGAGTTATCAGATGATCGACTTTAATGTGACCAAACCATCTAAGACAACTCTCTTTAATCTTATCTGCCATTGGAGCTACACAACCACTTTCAAGGATACATTCATTGCACATTTTGTCTCTAAATGTAAAGTCACCCATCCACCTAAAGCATTATCAGGCTTAGCAACACTTAGTTTTATGCTTCTCTTTTATAGGCCAACATTTTACGCCATAAAGCATTGCAAATCTCACCATCATCTAATAAAATTTTCCTTTTAGGTCTAAGCGGTACTTTTCTATCACACAATAGGCCCGATGCATTCCTCCACTTCAACCATCCAACTTGAATTCTACTAATAATATCTCTATCTATATCATCATCACTTCGAACAATAGACCTTTCATATCTAAAATGTTCCCTCCTTTTAATGACTTGATTACCAATAGTTACAACCCTGCCACAAGATCTACTACTAAAATTACATCCATGTATTCAATTTTAGATCTACTCAAATAAAAGCATTAAGATTCTAAAATTGATCTCTATAACTCAAAATTTTCCTGAACTCTTTCTTTAGTCTTATTCATAAGAAAGATATCGTGATCAAAAAGCATACGCCATGGTGCATCCTCCTATAAATGTCCAATAAGAACATCCATAACTGAAGCAAAAAAATATGGGCTTAAAGCCGATCCCTGATGTAATCAAACTGAAATAGGAAACTATTTGGTTAATCATCTATTTGTTCTAACACAACTAATAGCTCTATTATACATATCTTTAATGAGTTTAATATAAGACATATCAATATCTTTTTTTCTAAAACTCTCCAAAGCACTTCTCTTGGAACATTATCATAAATTTTCTTCTGAACCAACAAAAATTATATGTAGATCATCCATACTTCCATACTTCTCCATCAAACCTCCCAATAAATAGCTTCCATCATAGACTTCTCGGGCATAAATACAAACTGATTTTGAGAAATCTTTATATTACATCTTTAACATATGTCCAATTACACTTTCTCATAATTTTAATGTATGACATTAGCTTAATTCCTATATAACTTGCACACTATTGTGCATCCGCTTTGTTCTAGAAATGGGGACCAAAATATTCATTTTCCAATAAAACATATTTTTAGTTTCTAAGATAATTTTAAAAAAATTAGTAAACCAAGAAATTCTTAATTAACTTAAAAATTTCGACACTATTAGAATATCATTAGGTCCTAATGATTTTTCACGCATTCATTTTCTTTAATTCTTCTTCAACTTTCATTTTACTAATGCGATAATAAAAATAGTTCATTACATTAAAAATTGGTCCATTCTTTCTTCATCGAAAAGAAATTATAAATCATTCCAACATTAAATTTGCCAACCTCCGACCACAACAAAAACATGAATTCAAACTATCACTATAAATCCTATAAAAAATTTACAGCAACATATATGGAGATTACAAATATCTCAAAGACTAGATGATTCAAGTCATTTTTAGATGATCACACCATAACCAACTCAGATTTAATTGACAGTGATTCAGAAAAAAGTTAATAATACATATTTCTTCATAAATAAAATATTAAATGAAATGCATAAATTTTAAGATGGTAATAATCACATATGCATGTATAGTAAAGGAGCCTCCCATGCATCATAAAATTAGATTAGTTCCTACACAATCTAAACTCATTTCATAATAAATAGAAGAAAATAACAATCTCACAAGTTCTCAATGGCTAGATAAATGGAAAAGAATATTTCTAGCACATCCCAAATCTACAAAATACTCTAATGTCTAATTAATCGTTTAAGCTAACAATTAGAGCAAATTCCACTTACTTGAGAAGTACGATATGCTAACAATACAAACCAATGCTTCACTCGTGCCAGATATGCAGAGTTACACAATTAGCCTACACAATAAATATTAAATATGGTGTATGAAAACATAGGATCTACAGCTCCTAATGAAACTAAATGATGATATAAAAACACACAAAACCGATTTTAATTTTGCACTTCCAAGGATCACCAATTAATACAATCATTTATCTTCTTTTGATGCAGACCAAAAAAATATGAGAAATCGGCACCAAAATAAAATACAATGGTCATCCATATTAAGAAAATTCAATGTAAAATATAAAACCATAAAAATGTGCACCTTAATCAGGATCGCAAAACAAGAATAAAGCTGATTGTAACAATTTTGACTAAAATGACTGGCGTAAACCATCAGGGAATTATGCAGAAGGAAAAACAAGATAAGAGACCACCAAACACAATTCAAAAATCTCATAACAATACAGGACGACTTCCCCAAAAAAATGATAGTTTGCACCACTCAAAGAAATCAATATCCATTTAAACATACGAGAGGGAAGAAAATATAAAATTTTATAAAGCAAATGTCAAATAATGTACCACAAATTAAGCTATTTATAAGCATCACAAAAATTAGAATTGGATTCCCCCACAAGTCCAATCACGCTTCAAAATGATTTTTCCATTCATGTGTAGTAGAGCGATCAGTGACATAACAAATCTCATAGATGAACATAACAGCAGAGGGCAAACATGTAAAGCAACAGAAAATAAATAACAAGATCACATGAAAAAGTTGATTAAAAAAACCAACCCAACCCTAATTTGCATGGCAATTCACATGTCATCTGTTATAGAAATATCATCGGTCATCCTAAATGAAGCCTTGATCCACATTAATTGTAATTAAATACCCAAACACAAACAAAATAAGAACACAGAGAGCAAATGTCGCTCTTAAAGGCAACATCAACATAAGAATGATCCAAACAAACTAAAGTTCGAAAAATACAAAATAAAGCAAATAAATAGTATTAAAAAAATATCAAATTATTAAGTTGTGCATGGCAACACACAAAACTCACACTTTAAAAGAGTTTGGACACTCGAATCTCCACAACAAAGTTCAGGCTTTAAAAAATTTGGCTCAACGAATTTAACATTTAGTGCCTGTCAGGGGTGGTGGTAGAGATGCAGTGCGGTCCACACTGCACCGCTTATACATTAGGCAAAACAGTGGTTTACCTGCTTTCCCAAGTAATTGTGATGGGAAAGCTCCGTTTTACAGAACCTTAATATCCAACAATTAGATTAAAACATAAATGTTGCATATCTTGCACTATAATCAAAGAATCCTCATAAAAAGATTCTTATGCTTTTTTGTCATCGTTTTTCACAACGTATGCATTTTTATCTAAACCATATATATATATATATATATAGATATTTGGTTATCATATTGGTGTTGGATCCAAATTGACATGAAAAAGAAAGAAAGTGAGAAAAATCTAAAACATTAGTTGTGGATTCATGAAATCAAATCAAGCAAACTATAGATTTAGCTAACATTAAAACTCCTTGAAATTTCTAATTTACTAGTATTTGCCTCAATGCAATGCATGGTTTTATATGGTATTATCCTTCACTAAATTGCTTAAAAACTTATATAGAAAACCTTTATAAATTTAAAGGCACTACTACCTTATCACCAAATTTACATTTCACATGGTTTCTATAGATTTCAATAAATATCTTATAATTATCGTGATTAGCAGTTAATTTCATCCAACCATTCAGATAAATGATTAGTATAGTAATAAAAAATGTTAAGAAAGATAATGGTAAAACTAATTCTTATGAAATTGCAATGATAAAAAAAAAATCAGCAAATAATACAAATATCATATGCTCATGTAGACAAACAACCCATTTAAAGAAGAACAACCGAGATAGCATTCAAACTAATTGTTATAAATCATTCAAATTTAAAATTAACCAAATAGATAGAGTATTAAATTCCAGTTTTATTTTAGGGCATTAGCGATTAAAAAATTCCAAGAATTATTAATGCAACTTAATATTCCATAACGATCTTTTTATGAAACAGCATATAAAAAAACAAGAACTAAAAATAAAATCAATATCAATTTAATCATTCGTCATACAAATAATTTCATTTGATGAGTAATAAAAAATTGTATTATCTACCAGCTTGAGCCATATATTAATTATATTAGACAAGATTAGTTACAGTAATAGACTAAATTTTTCAAAGTTGAAGTTTACATTATTCAATGCTCCAATTATGTTTCAAACTCAAATTCTTACACTCTCTAGAGTATAGAACTAGATTCATAAGGATATTCTAATGTAAATGAAACTTAGAATTTATTAAAATCAAAAGTGGATTCATATTGTAACAATAACTTATCTTCTAGATCTAAAACATGCACAAAAGAGAAGTCCTGAACTGCTAAGCCTTCAATAAGATTATATCTAGCCTACATGATTATATTGGTTTGTGTGTAATAGGATTTAGAGGGGATTAATTTTTCTTTTGGGACATCAATCACAGGTAGTGTAATCCTAATAGAATGATTATAATACCCTTTAATATCCAAAAATCTTTACAAAACCTCATTAACACTTGTAAGGTACAGTAGCTTTATTCATTCCTAATCTCACACATAAGATCCTAAATGAAACCAATAATAGCAACATAATAAAATAAAGGCAAAATGAATATTTAGTCATAAAACAAAAAAAACTTGCATTATAGCTAAATACACATAATTACTTTATTTACAATTCGTAAATTGATTGTACAATTGCTTCCCATTGAATGCTACATTTTCCTTCAAATTTATGCCATATCAACCAATATAAAGTTAATCGCAATAATTTACTAAATATTTGAGCTTATCACACTAACTTTGATTTAGAACATTCAACCATGTATGGATTAAAATGTTTCAGTATACAAAATAATCCACCAAATTATTCCACATAGAAAATTCCTTAAGATTACACCAAGATTGAATGTAGGAACATAAATTTAAAACTTATGAACAGTTTGTTATTGTTTAGTACAATAAAAACAAAATTTCTATAGAAGTGCGTCCTTTATTATGATTTTTTAATTTGTGCATTACTTACAGCGTACTTCGAGTTAATATAATAATGTAACAATAAATTATGTTTGATATTCAACTGCTTAGTGTGGGGTAACAAACTAATCTTAAAGACAATACTGAAGTAGCTGACACAACTAAGGTTTTAATGAGCAACAGATGAGCAACAGATGAGCATGTTAAATGATCTGACATAGTA
Organism: Phalaenopsis equestris; assembly: GCF_001263595.1. NCBI lineage: Eukaryota > Viridiplantae > Streptophyta > Magnoliopsida > Asparagales > Orchidaceae > Phalaenopsis > Phalaenopsis equestris. Next base: position 280,479 of record NW_018164985.1, on the reverse strand, counting down.
GATATGAATATGTTAAAGTAGACGGCAAACCCGGTGTAATAATTCTTCGGAAGATAAACATCTTTCACAGGACCAAAACGTTCGAATGGGATTCTTAGATCCTCTGGCCTGCAACAAATTGCGAAGATGAATTAATAAACAGATTGCAGCATCTATCAATGTAATAATAATAGAAAATAAAGGTTAGCAATCCCGTATTGCAATTATGTGTAAGATCCGATCTGAAAAACTACGAAGGTACAAGACCATATTCTGGCTGAAGTTAATTGGCAGAATCATGCGAACTAGGATAGTTACAAACATAATTTAAACATGATGTATGAAAACAGGAACCCTAAATGTAATAAAAGCAAACCTACCTGATCGAAAAAGAAGGAAATAAAACACACACACACACACACACATATTACAGACAATAAAAAATGATGCTCATGAAGAAAAAAATTATACCAGCAACTTTTTTAATAAAATTTGAGGAAAAAGAGGGGAAACCAATGGGAGAATATCTTAGCAAAATATAACCTGACCATGTAGCAGCCATATCCGACTTATCAATTTTGACCTTATTTGCAATAGAAAGCCAAATGAGGAATATCAAATTACATGCATAAGATATGTTTGCAAACTATGATGGTGAAACCACTATAAGGTTTTTTTTTTTTTTTTGGTTCATATATCTATTTTCTTGTCATGATTGTTTCAGTTTTATCATGCATTAGTTGAATTTCATGATTGTCAGGATTATTCTGGTCCGTTTTCATTCAGTGAGTTCATTACAAACAACCTTACTCTATAAATTGAGATACGTAGACTGAAATTAGATGTGATGCCATATAGAAGATTAAAAAAAAAATTTTGCATGCAAGTGAAGTCATTATTTTATTCCAAGTGGTGAATTCCTGAATAGCTAAAGGAATACTGCCAGCCTTATTTGCTTTCTCTTTTCCATCATTCAATTTGTGTCCCCGGAATGCAACTTCAAATTGGTACTTAGTAGCAATAATTTCTAATCAAAATATTTTTTTAACAGACTAAAAATCCTTGAATATAATATTTTGTTTACAAATCATAATCTCAAATCCTTGAATATAATATTTTGTTTACAAATCATAATCTCAGATTTTAGAAATTGCTAACTTACGGTTATCCTAATGTGCTAGGATGTTCCTCGGAGACGAGGCATCACAGCCTAAACTCATTGGAAACTAGGCATCACAACCTAAACTTTGAGGTGAGAAGTACATAATGGTAGGCTGAGATATTACGCTAAAGTGACACGTCACAACTTATCCAAGTTGACTAGATTTAATTTAAGAATATATTTGCACATGAATTGAATTTTTCAATGGGAAACAAGAGAGTTCACATATTAGATGAAACTAATTAGAAATGAGAAAACTCCAAGCATTATGTATATTAGTTCTTATACGTTAGAAAATTTAAAGAGAAAGAACGAGCCTAGGCTAGTGATATATAAGAAATTATAAGATTAAATTATATAGATTAATACAATTTGTGATAGGGTGATTTCTATTGAGGGTTGTTTATTCTGCTTTTAAAAAAAGAAAGTAATGTAATTGAAATGTAATAAATTTGAAATAGCATGGGATTGTTTGGTTCAGTGTAAAATAAAAACAGAAATTTATATTTTGGTTTTAGGTTTGAAAAAAAAAATTAACTCAATGTAAAACGGGATAGGTAGCGATGAAGGCAGCGTGAAGCAATGAGTGGCGGGAGACCGGCTTATAGTGGCAGTGGCCATGGTGGTGGTAGCAACTGGCGAAAGTCGCCATGGTTGTGGTGGCAGCCGGTGGCAGGAAGGCGGTGGGTGACGAGCGGCCAACATATGACGGCAGCAGCCGAATGCAATTTATAATGTATTTGGAAATTTCTTAAATCTAAAGAATTCGGAGTATACCAATTTCGAATTGTATGATGAATTCTAAATTCATCAAAATTTTACACTGCATTCTGTTCTCATCAAAGTAAACACCCAAATTTTCAAAAGCCATATATTTGTTTTACTTTATGCAAGAAATTCATTAAACAAAACAAAACAAACCCTAGGATGATTATCAATGAGTAATTACTTAAATTAGTCAAGTTGAGTTGTAAGACGATTTTAAAAAGTTATGAATTTTATAATTAATTACTAAACTGCTAAAATTTACACCCACTTAAAAAAGATGGTTCTTTGAAAATATAGAAATAGCACACTTCAAATAAGATGTCTTGCAAGAGAACTTGCAGTGGTTATTAAATAGGAGAAAAAAATGAAATGATGAGTTATATTTGATGTCCCAACAGCCCATGATCTTGTAATATCAAATGCATGGTTAAGGGAAAAAAAACACTTAACTACTCACAAAATTGGAGTCACCAAATCACAAATAATTTTTTTCTCATTAGAAGAAAAGAAAAAATCTGTTCGAAAATATAATAAACGAATTCCACAAGAAAGCTTGACCATACAACACAAAATAGTAGTTACAGGGGTATAAATTAGGATTGTAATAAAAAAAATAAAAAATTATGGCCCTACATAGCAAAGCCATCTGAGAATACAATTTAAAAGATATTGAGAATATATAAAATTATATGATTGATAACACAAAACCTTTGCTCCTTTAGTAAATCCCATTGTCACATGGCCCATTTTTTCAGTGGAAAGTCTCACTATATAGGCATTAAAGCTAATATAAATAAGAATCAAATAGTTGTTTATTATTTATAATCTTGTTTGAGGAGCTATTGCTTCAACATAGGACTTGTTTAAAAACAAGTTCGAAGCAATTTACCTTTGAGCACGTTATGATTAATCTTTAGTCTTGGCATTCCAGAATGAAACCATATTATGCATGTAGATTTGAACACCCAAATTTCTATTAAAGCAATTAAAGTAGAAGGCAACTCAGCGAACAGGTATTATCGATTTGCCCTAAATATCAATCGCATATGTTGCAAAGTAAAACAGCTAGCAGGGAACAATGATTCACAACCTCCATTGATGGCATATGTTGAGGCTTTACCTTTCCAGTCTCTCACATGAACAACAAACACATCTATTAAAACACATGCTAGCAACCCTAACAGAGCCAAGTTTTATTCAAAACCTAATATTTAGAGAAAGCAGAGGCAGTAAACTTTATTTGAGAAGAGCTAACACCAATTGAAAAGCCGATTTCTCTTAACAAACTGAAATAGCCGATTTCTCCTAACAAACTGAAATAGCCGATTTCTCATAACTTTGCTTTGAACCACTTTCCATCCAAAAAAAGAAGCGGGGTCAAGAAGGCAGGAGGCCAATCACAAAACCCTAACAATACGACCAGAGCAAGAGGGCACGAATAATAAACGATATGCAAAACCTAGAATCGTAAGAAAATGGAGAGAAGGACACCTGGCGTCTAATGATATGTTGCGGATGAGAAGCCCAGAGGGCGCCCCTCGCCGGTCCCGGAAGCTGCGGCTTGGCCCACCACGGTAGCGATCGCGTGGGTCATCGTAGCGCTTCCGGCGAGGAGGGCTCCGGCTATAGCGACGTGGACTGTAGCTCCGGCTCTTACTGCGGTTTCTTCCCATGGCTTCAATGAGGGACGAGGGGATCAGGGCATGGATGAAATTCGGTTTGGGGTATATTTATAGGACTTACCGACAAAAAAAAATTTCGTTTTTACATAAATGCCACCAATAATGCATGAAAATACATGTTCCAGGTGCCATTTTTTTAAGCGATGAAGATGTGGGCTGCATAAATTTAAAAGGTAATGTTTTGGAATTAGATATGTAAATACATAAGAATTAAATGGTTAGTATGCTAATGGCCCTTATATATATATATATATATATATATATATGAAGTTTCATGTATATAAGAAATTAATTTCTAATTAGGTAATAATCTCTTTTATTTAAGGATTAGAAATTCAGTCAAAAAAATTTGAGCCTTTGTTAAAAGATTGGATCCTCTTTCTTTTTTAAAAAAAATAGGTAAACTTTCCTTATAATTAGAGATATATGATATAAAAAAGAGTATTTGAGCTTAGAGAATGAAAGCATTGCTAAGATCTCAAGTTTCAATGTCTTTTCCCTTTGCTTTCATTCCATTAAATAATAATATCACAATCTATTTCAAGTACAAAATAAAGTGCATAATCTATTTTAGGTAAGTTAATAAGATATGTTTTTTATCTTAATATTCAGCTAAAAGGGAAATAAATATGAAATAAAGATATTGTAAATAATTTAAATACGAAAGCTCCTAATTATAGAAAATTCTTAATTTAGCTGTCTGATTTTCGTCCTTACTATTGACAAAATATATATTATTTGTAAATTTATAAAAAGAACTCATAAATTATAAAATACAAATTTACAATTGATAATTGTAAATATCAATATGAAAATTACTTATAACTTGAATTATAAGTTATCTTTTTATTCTTAAATCTTAGTTCTTGATGGCTTTCATCCTAAAAATTTCCATGGCAACAAAAAAACACTTGAAATTATATATATATATATA
>NW_018164985.1:242886-275897 GCF_001263595.1 Phalaenopsis equestris | reverse complement strand
TATATATATATATATATATATATATATATTATGTACTATAATAGTTTGTACAAAATAACCAAAATGAAAACAAAAAGGAAAAAAAACTAACAACCAACGAGAATTTAGGATTTAGGAAGACTCAAAGAGAATAAAACCAACAAATTTAATTAAATCAAATATGAATAAGATTAACTGAGACTAAAAAAGTTTGCAAAATTATTGGAATTAAAATGTTTTATATACATATTACTACCCAATTTCTATGTATTTACATATCTAGCACCTAAAGTTTACCTTTTTTTACATTTATAACACCCGTCTTTAATTCCCAAGTTCATCTTATATCAACCATGAATAAGAATGATTGAGAGTAGAAATTTATGCTAAATTAATGGAAATAAAATGTGTTAGGAACATGCATACCACCCAATTCTTTCGTATTTATGTATCTAGCACCTAAAGTGATATGTATCTAAATCTTCTAATGTTTAGTAAATGATATTCCCTTCAACAAGCCAATGATCATTTTATATTTTAAGGGGAAAAAAAGTGAAAATAATATTTAAAGCACTTGATCAAATTCTATTGAGCATGAACCTTGCTATGAAAATAACACACGCAACTCCCAACTCTAGCTTTTGCAGCCTGCAGACATTATTACAACTCACCACCATGACCTACATGACCAACTACCGTCTATGTAGTCTACAAATGTTGGTCGTGGTGGTGAGTTGTAATAAGATTAACATCGTCAAGGATCCCCTACTACTACATTCTTGATGGATTATCCTTTTGACTTTATTCAATATAGATTAACATCGTCAAGCATCTCCTACTATGTAACCAAAGACATATATTAAATCTTTAATGAAATATCTTTTTGAACATATTTCAAAATAGGTTAACTTCGTCTAACATCTCCAATTATACGACCTCAACCGAGTCTTACATCCCAAATGGGTTCTTCTTTATACTATGTCCCAATACAAATCAATGTCGTTGAACATCATCGGCCATACGACTTAGGATGGATCTTACATCCTTGGTAGACTTTCCTTTCATCTTTATTCCAATAAATTAACATTGTCGAGCATCTTCACTCATACAACCTAAGGCAATTCTTATATCCCTCGTGGATTACAATTGATTTGATGCATCCTGACTAAGTAGGCTAGAAAAAGTCAAATATTCATAGCAGCAAACACAATATCCAATCAAAAATCACTAGAAAGCGTGCACGTGAGAAAGTCTCGATAAGAAGCTAGTAGTGGGAAGCTCCTTCTGGACTTCCATTTTTGGGTAGCATCCATTGGAAGGAGGAACATAAGGCTAAGTTTGAGTGAGCTTAGATTGCTTGGTGAGGTGGTTAGATTAGCTAGTTTGGCTGGGTAAGGGCGAAAGATAGCTTGCCACATGGAGAAGGGCTAGGTTTAGCATGGTCTTGGCCAAGGAAAGATGGTTTTGCTAGCTTTGAATGCCTTGAGTTTGGTCTGTGATTAGCTTGAGTTTAGTTGGCTTGGAAGGAGCCAAAGATAACTTGAAGGTGATGCCATGGTGAGCTTAAGGTGGCTTGAGCTTGTCTTGAAATTGGGAGTGGCATGGAATAAGTGTAGGGCGCTTAAATGGAGGCTCATTTGTGCTGGTTTTGAGTGGATTGGAATTGAATTGAAATGAGTTCGATCGGTTTTGAACTGGGTGGAGGTCTACTTAGGATTGAGGCCAATAAGGTTATGACACATATTATGTGATGGAGAATGGAAGATGCTTATGAAATGAGTTTGGTGTTGGATGTATTTTGGGTTAAGAAGGGAATATGTAGAGTGATTTAGTGTTGAGTTTGTAAAGTGTGGTGAGTATGTGAAGTGATTTTATGATAGAAGAAAGGGAATAAGTTTGGGCAAGACTTTTGAGTGGAAAATATGATCGGTTAGCTTTTGGGATAAAATGGATTTAATTTATTATTATTATTTATTTAAACAAATTTATTAAAATTTTGACAAGGAATAATTGTGTGGAATAGAATTTTTTTTTGTGAACATATCTAAGTTGATAGTGTTTATGATTTTTTATTATTTGATTTAAATTTATATTTGAATTGAGATTGATTGGGTCCTTTTATTTCAATTAATTATGATTTCAATTATTTTCAATTTGTTTATCAAACAATGGATTTTTATCATGTTTAGTTATAGCTTTGAATTTTGATAAGTTAGATTTTATTTTATTTCAATTTCATCAATTTTATAATTTTATGTTTAAATTTTGAATTTTAACATGTCGAATTCCATTTCATCTAATTGTTGGTTTTGATTGTTATCATATTATTATTTTTCTTTCTATCTCTCTTTTAAGATGAATTTAATCATGCTTCAACGTGAACACCATACTAAATGTGCTCTCTTTAAACCAAAGAATGAACTATTAAAGGAGTTTGAAGAAAAATTTAATGTAGTTCAAGGAAAACTAGGTCAAAGCCCTAAGTTTATAAGATCAAATAGTATTTTAAAGGTATTTCCAAGCATACCTGAGCTTACCTTAAACTTTAATCAACTCAACAAAATGTCAATGATTTGAAATTAAGTACATGAAACTAAAAGAGTTGAAGATTTTGTATGAAGTGCTAGTTTAGGGTTTGGATCAATCAAAAGTCCACTAGAAAAGCCTCCTAAAAATATATAAGGCTAACTCTTAAGTTATGTGGAGAAAGAGCAAGATATGCCTCATGTAAAAATGAGGTCTCTAATGCTCCACTAAAAAAATTAATAGCATTCACATTTTTATCATCAAAGATAATATCCTTATATTTAAGCATTCAGAGTTCCAAAATATTTTTGAGTGAAGAATGATCCGGAACTTCATATGAGCATTTTTCTTATGAAAAAAATGCTATTTTGTAACAATTGCAAGACCCCCCGTCTCATATTTGATGATCAATCTTGTGCTAGCTAGATGGGAATGAAGTATGGCTCCATCAATAATCGTCTTGATCCAGTTAGGAGGCTGACACAAAGAAGATGGGTGAGACAACCTAAAGGACTAGCTAATGTCTTGGTTCTCATAAATAGGGAAGGAGTTGTTAATGTCTATGATGCATGAAGATACAAACATGACATGATATAAAGATATGAAACTTCCATTATTAAAAATATAGGATATGAAGACTTGTCATATATAACATTACAATACACTTTAAAAAATAGATAAAAATAAATAAACAAAACATTAAGACCAGTAAAGAACAAATAATAAGAAAGTTCTTTTTTATATGTAGATAATAAGAAAGTTAATGGCATTAGCTTTTAAAAGATAAGAGGCCTATATATATTGTTTGGATATGATATTTGTATACTTAATATCTAAGTTTTACTTTTTTATATTTATACCACCCAAAATTTTCATATCACATGAACAACTTTTGACTTAAATGTGACGTACATATATATTGTAAAAATTGAAGTTTAGGTTCTAGATACAATATTAAATAGAAATTGAGTGGTATGTACATCTTGCAAACTGAGTTGAGTGAACGAGTTAATTGGGTCTAACCATGATCAAATGCATTGAAAATGGTTGTACATTGGAAAAAACGTTTACATAAATCTTGAGTAAATTCAATAGACAAAAGGTATGAAGGAAGAGGGCTCACAGACAGAAAAATAAGGGCCCGTAGGAGAAAGACTACGGCTCCGTCAGTGGAGGACTAAGGGTCTATCTGCAAAAGACTAAGAGTCCATCAGTAGAAGGCCAAGCGTCCACCGGCGGATAACTGAAAGACGTATTTGACCAATTGCAGCCCTTCTAATCCAGGGTTGAAAGCCAACCGAGCAAAGGTTGCCTGAAACAAAAACTAAAACCCATCATGCAGAGTGAAGACTCCAATCTTTGTCTTGTCAAAATACGACTAAGGGAAGAAACCTACGTCACCATTTGTCCCATGAACGACCCTGAGATTCCTCATCCAAGGTCAAGGACTAATCACCACATAAACACACAAAGTACATCGAAAGATCACATAGTTAAGGAGCGATATATCTGTAGAATTATGATGATTCACCTCAGCCCGATGGTCAAGCCTCATTTTGTCTATAAGAGTTTCTTATATAGGGTCTGGAGACCAACATATCTGACATACCAAACTGAGCCGATTGAGTCAAGTCTCATAAGATCCAAAGACCACCAAGAGTCAAACATCAATCACCCGATTTAGCATAGTCGGCGAATAGGGCTTGCTGATCCAGGATCGACTGTCCTTTGCCGACCGAGTCAGTGGATGGTCGATTCGAAGGCCTATATATATAAAATACTTGACATACTTGCAACGCTCCCATTAAAGCATGAACGAATATGTAATTTTATATCTTGTGCCACATTTCTTCTATAAATACGTGAATCATTTTCTCATAAAAGACAGTGCATTCCTCTCTTTCTCTCTCTCCCTCCTATCTTATGCTCTAATCCTTGGTTGTGATTCTCTTACAGAGATGGATTCAAGAATGAGTTTAATTTGAGTTATATTTTCTTACACATTTAATAAATATGTAGATCATAAAATATCAAATTAGATTAAAGGGGGTGTTTGGTAGCCCTCTTTTAAGATGATTCATATTAAGATTTAATGTAACTCTATCAAATGCAAAAAATAGTGAGTAAAATCTGAAATTTGGCTAAATGCATTATCTTCTCCCCCATAACATGAATCCCAGTTTTTTTTTAAAATTCAATGAATAATTGGATTTTACGGATTTAATGATGAAGGCTTCTCTCGTCGAACGAGAGGAGAAGGCGATCACCAAACATTACGAAGGGATTTAACTAGATTCAACTTAAAGTACACCAAATAACATCTCGATTAAATACATATCAACAAGATTTACTCAATCATATTTAACTTTAATCTTCAGTTGAGCCAAACACTCCCTACGTTGAGATAAAACCAAACTTAGTCGGTATTTGGTTTCAACCTGTATTTATGTTAGATAAGATTTATAAAATCCAACAAATCTGATAAATCTGTGTGATGGTGATGGAGATGGAGCTCGCGATTCATGATGGAATAACAAAACGCTAGAAAAAAAATGGACTTTGAAAATATTTGATTTAAAAAAAAATAATGAATTTATTATTATCATTATTTTATTATGTTTAGTTGGATTTAAGAGTTAGTTTGAATCAACGACTTTTTTTCTTTTCGTTGAAGAAAACACATTACAGAACGCCTGACATTTTGTCATTTTGAGTTCGTGAAGAGAAGGAAATAACCAAAATGCCTAAACAAAGTGAGTCTGAGAATTTTTTCTGTAAAAAAAATTTAAACAAAATTATTATTAAAATCGTTGTTTGTTAATTAAAAATATTACAAACATTTTAATTTTTTTTATTAAAAAATTACGTAAAAAAATGCCTAAAAATTTCTCTATGTAAATTAGAATATCATTTTAATAACCATTGTTATATCTCATTGTTTTTCTTAAAGTTGCTCTTTCAAATAATTTTCGTAGAAGGAGATAATTACTCAAATAAAAATTAAGTTAAATTATGATTAAATTTTATTGAAAATATTGCCAAGAAACACCCCTCAATAAATTAATTCAAATGGGCATAGACTAGAGCGCTATTTACGTACTCCACCAAATAACATTCTAATAACTCAGCAATAAACCCCAAAAACATATCGATACATTTATAATTCTGCGCACATATTTTTTGCTGTTATTCGAATGTTTTGTAGGTTATTGGGGGTATTAACCCCAATAACACTGATATAAACCTTCAATACCAGCCGAATAATCTCTATAAGCAAATATAACTACTTTAAGAAGCATTAATAATAATAATAATAGCATCGGCACCGTTGACGTAGGTGCGCACGTCATATTTTTTCCAGCAGAACGAACACCGCTGATTACATCGGACACGCGTCTCCCTTGAAGTCCAGAAATGCTGTCGAAGTAAGCGTTGGGCCGAGGCTTTACAACAGAAAGGGGCTCTTCACCCATATCTTCTCCGAGCAAGGTGAAGAAGAAGCTCGTCGGAACCCTAGTTCTAATTCGTCTCTGCGGTAAGGCTTCCGCGGGATTTAATCCACTATTTATAATTGTTTTTTCTGGTTGAAATTCTTTTCATTGATTAACTTTTCAACAATAGTCCCACCGATGAGTATGCGCTATTCTGAAATCCATTGCTTCATTCGGGCTACATATGCAATACTTACTATTATCGTCTTCTTACAAAGGGCTTTATTTAAACGTTGAATTGGAAGTATAGCTAAATATGTTATAGCCATTAAAAATATAGGACATATCATCTTCAGTTCTTTCCAAATGAACTCGGAGTACCTGATTAGGAATGTATTGATGTGCCTGGAAGAAAATAATAGATTGTATGTGGTAAAGGTATAGGCATATGATGGGGGTGTTTGGTAGCACAAAGGATTTAGCTTAAATAGGATTTAGTAAGTCCGGTAAATCCGGATTTATGAAATCTAGGGGCTGTTAAATCCAGTTGACATGTTTGTCATCTTATTTCGGGATTTAACAGCATTGGTTTTAAGCCGCTTAAGTCCATCAAAAAATAGATACATCCACATGCTCTATACGAATCACAAAAGGAGACAGTGGTTACCTGTGAAAGCGTGGGCCATCCAAACTGCTCCATTGATATGACATGAGAAAAACGCCATAGACAAGAAAAAAAACATCTTCAATGTAGAATTTAATCCTCATCAATTGATCACAGAAAGTGAGAGAGAGATAGAGAGAGAGAAAGAGAGAGAGATAGATTCATATAATCAAAGAGAAATCAATTAAGTAATTCAATAATATTCCAGAAATTGCAAGTAGAGAATTTTTTTAAAATGAAGTTTCCTTTACTTGCAAAAGAAATTCCAAATAGTTTAATGTTGGAAATGCACTAAATGTAGGATTACTCATTTGGAATAGCAGAATCAAAATTGAACAATCTTAACATTCAATCATTACACCACATTTCAGTAGCAAATAAAGGAAAAATTGGGTGAAAATATTTACAGGAATTTGGTTATACGAGGGCAAAGTAAATGTTAAGGAGCATTTACGAATACCACACAATTCATATGTTTTTATATGTCTAACAACAAAATCATCATATTTATAGGCATCACACTCAAATCTTTAATATTACATAAAAAAATTCCAATATTACTAACTTTTCTAAAATAGAAAAAAACACCTTTTCATGCACAAGTTTATGCCACCGAAGTCTCTACACATAAATATGTAAGAATTGTGTAATATATATTCAAAATTCACAAATTTTGATTAATTAAACACCACAAAATCAGTACGGCTTAAATAAATCAGATATAATAGTTTTAGTTTGGCTCGAAATTTACCCGTGGCTCGTTAAATCATACAATAGGCCCATTGCATTCCTCCAATTGAACCAACCGAGTTGAATTCTACTAATAATACCCCTATCTATATCACCATTAAGCACAAAATAAATAACTTCATATGCCACATAATATGATATTCCCACAATATGTTCATTTGTGGAAACATACAACTACTTTAAGATGGCCTCTAATAATCAGAGCTGCATGCTAAAGTTCAAGCCCTCTAAAACTGCTCTGAAACCAAATCTGAATACAATTTGATAGGAGACAGGTTTGAACCTTCACCTTATTAATTAAAGCTCATCTAGCACCCTAACTAAACTCCTTTGAGATATTAAAAATATGTTTTATAGAAAAAAGGGAAAAAAGAAATTGGCTCGGATTCATTATCATTCAATCAACAGGCATATCCAACCACCAATTCTCAATTAGTGACAATGGAAATAGGGGTTACCCACAATAGATGCGCAGGCCATCCAAGCTACTCCATTACCACTAGATGAGACTAATACACATCGCTGCATAAGCATCATATGAAGTTCTGCTCCGCCATTGGGTTGGCAAAATTGTCTTTCATGATAGATTTCATCATCACCCAATCTATAAAGAGGGAGAAGATGAAATCGAGAGATGCAGAGATTCTTGGAATTTATAGTGATGAGAATCATGGTGAGTAATTCATTAGTCACCAATGGATTGCATAGAGTTGTTGAATAGATATGGGTGGCAGAAAGAAGTAAATGAGAAGCATCTACACCGTACAATAAATGTGGGATTACACAAAAAATTGACTAAATATCATAATGATACAATCTCTGAATTTTTACTGAGATGGATGTAATAAATCCATATTTCGCCAAAATAAGGCAACCTAGAAGTGAATCAAACTTGTTCAAATTTTAAGTAATATTTAATTCCTTGTCGTATTTGTCTTCACTGAAATTTAAAAAGCAAAATAAGGCTTTCATCAAGTATGCATTCTTTAAACATGCATTTCAACAATCATTGAATGAGAATTTCATCAAGCTTAAATGACAATGTTATTGAGGATTAAAGTAACTTACTATCAAGAATTGAATGATCTTGTTCATGAGCCTTAAATGTATTGTTCATGATCATTATGAAAATGAGCATGTTATTGATAACAAAACGAACTTATACAAAATTATCCTTTGTGTCAGCTTCTCGTTTATGTTAAAAGAATATACTCATCATAATTGGACTTAGCTTAGTCGAATCATAATTTTTTTTATGTTCAGTTCGAGCATGAGCCGAGCTTTTACATATATATTCATCCTTGACTTGCTTAAATTTTAAATGAAGATTGCATAAAGAAAATAAATCCAAAAAATAAATTTCATAATAAAAACTTTCAACTCAGAAGTATAAAAAATGATTCTTGGATCTAAAGCAATAGTAGCAATAACATAACCGCTTCCCGTGACGAATGATTTTGTAGGTGATAGGGATGATTTTGGATTGTTGTATGTTCATGGAGTCATGATTGATATACATATCTTCTTTATTTTATGTTAAACAATTACTCAGCTTGATCGAGCTCTATGAGGCATTACTTAGAGTCAAAAACTTATTTTCAAATCGAATGCAATTTTTTAAATAGAAGATAATGACAACAACAAAAAATAGTAAAGCTTACACGTACTAACCATAAATTATTTACAATTGCATCTCGTACGATTTCTCCTCAAAGTTTGCATGCATACAATTGCATTTCGTCGGTGCTAGTAATCTCACATAGCTGATTATCGTGCTCCATCTCAATTTGAGATATATCAAAATATATATCATTCTCACGATAACATCCAATGAAATTGTACAAGACTGCACAAGCCATCAAAATGTTTGCTTGTACCTTAATTGGAAACTCACTTTTGTGACTTAATACTTGAAATCCTACTTTTCATATCCCGAAATTTCTTTTTACAACATTGTGTAGATGTGTGTGTCGATAATTGCACAATTCATGTGGGGTTCAGTTTTTACAGTCGTGGTTATACGGTAATTACTAAAATGATAACGATATCCTCTAAAAGGTGCCATCATCTTCTCTATATTTATATACTTCGAGTCAACCAAATAATATTTATTTTTAGGAATTGCAAACTTGCCCTGCTTTACTGACCCTTATATCAGCAACAGGGCCTTCCCATTCGGTGGCAATAAATATAAATTGGTGATCAAACATAACTACAACTATCACTTTTTGTGGCGAAAATCATTTTTTATTACGGTACCTATTTGTGCATCTCTACTAACCACTACAGGGATGTGAGTTCCATCAATTTCCCCTATATCTTTTTGAAAATATGGATAAAATTGTGCAGTTGTCCGTATAAAAGGGTCATGATTCGCTTCTGCCGGGAGTAACTTAATGAATTCTTTTCATAATATGGTAATCGCTCGTAACACATTATTGAAGTATCTACTTACTATTTCTAACGAGTACCGAAAAAATTGACAGAGTTGCCTATAACTATGAGCATGTACGACGCCTCGAAGAAAATTTCTAATTGTTCTACAACCTTCATATTCTTAGTATCAGCCAGTAGTCTTTTGTTAATCAATAAATCTCTCAATTGTATAAAAGTCCCTGTTAGAAGCCTGAAACAATTATACGACTTCGTTGGATGACTGACCAAGACACCCTGATCGTACTGACGATCGGTGTTGGATCTCTCAAACATAAGTTTTGAGATATATTCGTCATCATCCGATGAACTTTATTCATAAAAAAATAGTAGGTATCATCTCTGTTATAGCACGAGTTAACTGTAAATGTGTATCAACCATTTCTCGGATCTCATTCGGAAAAGTCCCCTTGAAAAAATGTGGCATTGCTGAATTAAGATTGACAACACATTAGTAAATGACAACAATTAAAAAGCATCTATATCTTTCATCTCATTACAATAATTACAAAACAATTGTTATATCACAAATATCTTAGTTTGGCCTGCTCCACATTGTAAGATAAAAATTTTTGCTTTGAGGGAGATAAAAACATGCATGTAAAAAATGAAGTTTAGGTGTAAGATATGTAAATGCATAAGAATTGAGTTGAATGTATGTAAATTGAACTCGTAAGAAGGGAAAATTGTGCAATACAATGAAGTTCACATAAAAACGTGCAGGCGTAAAGAGAAAACAAGGGATCTTTGCATTTTGCTCTTCTTTTTTAATTATTCACATTGTTTTTTTCTTTAGATTCGGTACTCATGACACCGTGGAGCGCCGACACTTAAGGAGCTTGATTGATGAGTTGATCAGAGTAGGAAAACTAAAGGACATTAGACTGAAGGCAAACACTAAGAGATAGGAGATAGGAGATATTTCCTGTCCCAACACATGGCATTCACATAGCGATATTCCTAACTATTCTAGGTGGAGACCAGTTAGAGGATTTTCCCCGGTCGAGCCTCAAATGATTTTGATTGCACGAGATAAATTGGGCGAGCTCATTCCAATCACTGGTAAATGGACAACCACTCGACTCCTTCATAGACGTTGATCTGCCTGTAAAAAGAACTTTTATAATGTCGATGCATGATCATGATGCTGATCGCAAATTACCAAATTGCAACATCCTCTTAGGCACGAGGAGTTAATGAATATCCTTTTTAAAAGTATCTATGTCAAGATAAATTTGGGGACTTGACGCCTTACTCCTATCTTAGGCTCTTGTTCGGTTTCTCTAAAGAATGGAAGGAAGCGGTAAGAGTTATTGTTCTGCCCATCGCTTGGGAGAAATTAATAAGTAGTTCACAACCTTGCTCGACTTCGTCGTAGTCGACGCTCTAGCAATCTACACATCCATCTTTGGCCCCCCTCTGTTGAGCATTTTTAGAACGATAGTAACAACCTACCACTTTATAGTCAAATTCCTAATAGGTGGAGAGTTGATCATTATCTGAGGAGACCGAAGTAATATACAAGAGGAAATTTTGCAACTTGATGCTTATAGAGGAAGCGGCCTGGAGATGAATGAGATTATCAAGGAAGTTTCAACTGTGGAAGAAGAATTAGGAAGAACCATTCAGTTTTGCATAACCTTTGATGCTTAACAAAGATAATAATTGATTGCAACTTTTTGCGAGTACAAAGATATATTCGCTTAGATGGTTGATGAGATACCAGGGGTCAATATTGATGTTGCGTGACATATACTCAATGTTGGCAAGGTTGACTCAAGAGTTCAGCCTATCAAACAGAGGATGATGCTAGTCTCTATGACACACTGAACCTATCCGCTAAGAGGTATAGAAGCTGCTCGACATAGGTTTCATTCATGTGAGAAGTCTTATAGCTAGAGTGGGTCGTCTATTTGGTGATGGTGCGTAAGTTCAATGACAAGGGGTAGATGTGTGTTGACTTCACAAATTAAACTTAACTTACACGAAGGACAATTATTCATTGAAACAGATAGATGCACTTGTTGACTGTGTTGTTGGCTACTTGGATATGAGCTTCACGGACATATTCTCCAAATATCACCCAATAAAGATGCATCTAATATATGTCTAAAAGACATCTCTCATCATAAGGATCAAAGTTTATTGTTATAATATAACGTTCTTTGTTTGAGCTTAATAATGCATGTGCAACTTATCAATGAATTATTGATACAATTTTTTCTTAAAAAAATAGTGAGATGCATGCTGATGATATATTTGTTAAGAATAAATCCCTAAAACAACATATAAATGATTTAAGATAGAACTTCAAAATGCTATAATGGTTTACAATACTTAAATTCACTCAAGTGCATCATTGAAGTTGTGTATGGAAAGTCCTTGGCTAGCTACCCTCACTATAAAGCATCAAAGCGAACCTGGAGGTAGTAGAGGTCATCTTAGACATTCTATCTCCTAGAAGCACCAAAGAAATTCAGAGGCTAATAGGTTGAATTGCTGGATTAAGCCGCTTTATATCTCTTCAAAGTTTTACGGAGATTTGACATTTTTATAGATTTTGTTTAAAGATTAGGTCATGTAGGAGGAGGAACCTAATGTGGCGACAGGCTTTGGGTGGATGTTTTGTCTTAGTGGAGTCGTTTAGGGCTTGAGAAAAATTAAGAAAACCCCTGTAAATGATGGGAAAAATTGTCTAAGTCAATTTTGAAACTTTATATATATATATATATATATATATATATATATATATTAGAGGGTTAAGTAGCTAATGAAAAAGATTAGGATAGATTCGGTTGACCACTTGAAGGTGGGTTTTGGTGGATATTTGAGAGATTTATAGAAAAATATTATAGAGAGGTAAAGGGATGAAAGTGCAATACTTCCACAAAAATAATAAAAAGAAAAAAAAATTTCAAAAAAAAAAAGGAGGAAAATGCAAGGAATGAATAGACACATCACTCACCAAAACAATAGGATGGTGGAAGATCATCCAATCTCTGCCTTTTCTAAATATTTGATGAAAATTCAAAATTTTTCTCAACAATCATCCATATTCATTTAGCCAATAATAATAAATAAGTAGGTCGTTGCACAATTCCTAATTATATTACTAAAAGAGAGAAAAAAGAGGGAAGGAGGCCTCTTAGGCCTCTTGTTTATAATGGAGGGAGGGGGGTTGGCCCCAATAGCTGTGGAAGCTTAAAAAATTATTAAAAAATTATTAATTATTTGCATAAACATGCTGTCAATTACTACACATTTTTGCTGAATTTTCTTAAAAAATTAAAAAATTTAAACACCTTTCAAAAATTTTTAGATAAACTTACATTAAAAACATAAATATAGCTTTTGCAAAATAAAATAAAATTAGACTTCTTGTTAGATTAAGTCTTCTTCATGAATAGATCTGCGAGGAGTAAAAGAAGATAAATATTTCATTTTTCTACTGCCTAAGATTACTTACAAACCCCCAATAAATGGAAGGTGTAAATCAGTCAATTTAAACTCTATACCTTTTCTTTTGGCATGTCTATGCCTTTGATTATGTGTTTGAATTTAGTTTAAGTGATTAAATGTTGCAGTTTGTTAATGTTTAATTGATGGAGCTCGTAACTAATGACTTCTTTCTATTTTCTGGTAACAGTGGCTAATGGGTGGTTCAAGATGCATGAAGATAAGAATAATGTTGTGTTCTCGGATAAAAATTTCACCATTGATGAGGAGATCTCTCAGCTTACTAAGCTCAGAACAGAACCCACTGAAAACATGCGGAGGGCAACATATCCCAGGCAAAAGCTACCTATCCCAATAGTTAGAATGCTATCTGGGAGAGAAGCCATGGGTAGATTTGCCTTAGCTGATTGCTCTTATGCTCTTGGGCGGTATTTACCTGCCAATGGTCCCTGGTTTATTGATAGTATGGATTCACGAGCATATGTCTCTCAGTTCTCTGATGATGGTTCACTGCTAGTTGCGGGATTTCAGGTATTATGATCTTATTATGATTTTTTTTTAAGTTTTATGTGTAATATACTTATTCTGATTATCCTTTTGTCTACAGTTAGAACTTAAAGGATGTGTGATATCATGTTTAACATTACCGCATGATATTATCTTTTAGGGAAGTGATATTAGAGTATATGATGTGGAGAATCATTGGAAAGTGCTGAAAAATATTGCAGCAAAAAGTTTACACTGGACGATTACTGATACATCACTTTCACCTAATAAACGCCTTCTTGTAAGTTTTACCTTTTCATCAGTTATTTAATTTTATTTTCCACATGCTGGCTTTTGCTAGACCAATGTTAGGCTTTTCCTAGCAAAGTTCATCATCTTTTGTGTTTAACATGCTTAAAGATGCCATTATGTCATTATTTCGATAGTTTGACATGTTCTTCTATTCTATTTTACAAGCAAGTCCATCATTGCTACTTTCCTGAGATGTTACTTCCTTGAGATGTTGAACTAGGCTACCAACAGCCTTGTAAGCTATATCTTAAATAAAATTTAATTGTCTATCTATTGAATGATAACTAGGAGCTTAGGCGTATCAAGTTGTTTTTCTTGTAGATGTTTGACTTGGCATTTGTGGATCACAAATTTGACCCATATAACTTGATTTGCACTATATACGGTGGAGCACTATTGGTTGCTGATTCATTTTAAGCCAGACAAGCATTTGATAAAAAACATCAAGACATTGCAAACAAATAAAACAAGGAAAAGAATTTAAATGAAAATATATTGATCTCTAACAATGTCATTTCTCTATAACCTACCAAACATTGGAGCAATTAAAAAAAATTCTGTTAAAAAATATTCCAAATATACAATATAAGGGGAAAATAGAATTTTACAAAACCATAATTAAGTTAATTATGATGCATGAATCTAAGTACGAGCAATAAATAAATTATTGATAAAAAAATTAATCATGAAAGAGCTAAGACATGAAGATAAATATATAGCAAAATTAAGAAGCCTGCACCGTGGTATGGTTACATCTAGAAAATGATGAGAACAACAACTAATACAAATAAGAAATGGGAAAATAAACTTTGGTGATTTAGAAATGAATTACAAAAGTACAAGCTGTACCAATATCATGGGGGGATAAAATTGATGTGGAAGAACGACAAAAAACATGTGGAAAAAAAAATGCAAAATAGTTTTATGGCACCTTATGTGGCATTAAACAAGAAAAAAATGGAGAATAAAAATTTATCAGGTTGATTGTATAGTTGAGATAAGAATGATGACTTTTGACCGTAAGGATGATCATCACTAATCAATAGAGTTGAATTTAAATTTATCAAAAAATTGATAGATTTCACATCACTTTAAAATAAATAAATATTTGCTAGCAAAAAGTTATCCCTGACCATTGTAATTATGCCAACTATGTTGTATGGATCCCAAAATTGGACTATAAATAAATCATAGATAAACAAATTGAGCTTGAAAAGGACTAAGAAAGTTTGGATGGATGCACATTAGCAAAACTAGAAAGGATAAACTAAGAAATAATTACATCGATTTATCATAAGGAACAACCAATATTGAAGAACAAGATTGGGAAATAAACCTAAGTGAGTTTGAAATATATAAGAATATCACATGATAAACCAATACTATGATTGCATAAAATTAATGTAGAAGTAAGATGATAAAAAAAAAAAGGAAAAACAGAGATAACTTGGATCTAAAAACAACTGAAAAATATGCCCAAAAGTATTTTGACACCTACTATGTTACTAAACAAGTATACATGGAGACAGGGAATCAATAAAATTAATTTTATAACAAGGATAAGAATGATGACTATGATGATCATCACGATGATCAATAGTGTTAAATCTAAAAGCGTAATGAAACCTGTAGATGCTCATATCGTTTCAAAATCAACAAATATCTATAGAAGGAAAAAAAAAATCTACCAATTATTATTATCAAATAAAATGACACTTATCTCTAGATTAATTTTTTTTTTAATACATCTCTAGACCTATTTAAAAGAGAAGCATATATAATAAGTTAAGTGTTGCCGAGAAGAGAATGATTAGGTGGATGAGTGGCTTACACTTAGAGACTAAATGTGAAATGAATATATCCGTGATAGGGTTGGTGTAGCTCCTGTGACGGATAAAATTAGAGAAAGTCGTCTTAGATGGTTTGGTCACATTAAACGTCGACCATCTGATGATTCTATTAGGAGAGTAGATGTTTTAGATTCGACTTGTGTTAAGAAAGGCAGAGGTAGACTAGGAAAACTTGGGCTTATTGTATTAAAAATGATCTTAATTTACTAGAACTAAATGAAAATATGACACTAAATAGGACGCAATGGAGAAAAAGTATTCATGTAGCCGACCCCACGTAGTGGGATTAAGGCTTTGTTGTTTTTGTTGTTGTTGTTGTTGTTGTACATCTCTAGACCTATTTCTAAGTAACTTATTAAGAAAAAAATGATCAAAACTCATTACCAAATATGTTTGCACCATCATGCCTACCGGGCAAATTCCATCTTAAAAATACATAAAAATATTAATCCAAGAAATACATTTCCTAATAAGTATATTGTTTAATACATCTCTAGAGACCTATTTCTAAATATAGTCAAATTTGCATAATGATCTCCATAACAAATCCTCATTAGTTTTCCACGTTAGGAGTAAAAGATCAGGTCACAAGCTTGAACTGCTAATAAAAGACATTCAATAGACAAATCTAGCATCTTCAACGCCTTTCTAGATGAACCCTGTTGCACTCCTTTCCTTAAAACGAGCATACTTCAAAAATTACAAACGACTGTGTCCTAACTAACATTCATCAAAATAGTGTAGTTATTCATTGTTTATCAAATTTTTGAAAGGAATTCAGTAGGAAATTTTTTCAGTATTTTGTTGATGAATGCAATAAAAAAGTTTAGAATGAAATAAATTCAACCTCATTTAGGCTCATCAAAGAAATATGTTATCCAAAGACATAACCAAAAGAGAAATAGAAAATTCGGCAAAGTACTTCTAGAGTTGGAGTATTAAAATCAGAACAATGAACCTAAAATGTTTTGTCTCAACCGAAAGTGCTTTCCTAAGATAAAACAATAAACTGTAAGCTTGAAAAAACTACATTTTATTGGATCATTATTTAAAATTGAAGGGATCTACAAGCCACCAACAACCATTGAACACTATTTACGATTGATGTGTAACATTACTTTTTACAGAAATAAGCAAACTTGTGTATGCGGTTGGAAGATGATAAACAGAAGAACAATAACTATTATTGGGCAACAGAGCTGCAATAAAATTTGTGACTCGAAAGAATAAAATAGCAGACATGCTAACCTTTTTTTCGAAGTAAAAAAAAAGTAGACGACGTGCTAACCTTTTCTTTGAAATCGAGGATGGGGCAGTGTTTGACAGAGGGAAAAAAAGGCAAGTTGGTAGGACCAGTGACTTAAACACGTCGACTTCCTCCCCTAAGTAGGGCTTCGGGGCACTGTGCGATGAGAGTAGCTTTGTGGGCACCGTAGCTCTCTCCTTTATTTTCTTACATAATTCGTTAAATCTGCTGAATCTGCAGATTTAGTAAATCCGGGATTTATATCGAAACGGTGAGAATTTCGGATTTATGGGAGGCTGGGATTTAACATCCCTCATATTTGCGTTCAGCTGGATTTAGGTTAAATATTGGGCCAAAACCTCTTAGAAGTGTGCTACCAAGCACCCCCCTACGGTTGATAAGGTAATGGCCGACTTATAGATAGTTATATTCCTTTATGAACTCTATAGAAAGCAACTAGAACTTCCCTGAGGAGATACATTTATATAGATTTTTTCTATTGAAAAAAATTTCTTTGCCACTTGTACTTCTTTGAAGTAGTGATTTTGTTGTTTCAGTTCTGCATATGTTTGAAATTTAGCATGTAATTTAAATCTAGTATGGTTCTTGTATGGTCTTGAATTCTTGTGATTAGTTATTCCTTGGAGATCAATTGCTGATTCACGTTGATTTGAGTTCTTTAATTTGCTGTTGACCAATTTAAGTGGCATATAACTGCTTGTGTTAATTAGTTTGCTTGGTCATGAATCACTGCTATTTCATTTTTCCTATTTATTTGCATTTGTAGATTGCGCCTTCATTGCGAAACCTATGAACGTTTCTTATCATATTTTATTTTGCCATACATCGCATTTTAAACCATTACATCTCAGTAAGGAATCTTATATTAATTTCTTCCTATGCTAATCCAATTCCCCTTCATGTCCTATACTCAACACTTCAGTGCCTTCTAGCATGGTCCATTTCCTACATAGCTCTTGCGTCTTTGTGCGAGGCACACTTTGTGCTCCTCACATTGCGCTGAGTCCCTTGCGACCTCTTGTGGTTTATGCCTGGCTATTGTGTCTTCTCACTAAGGTTGATGTCTTTTGGCATCGATGTCAATTTGTCCTTTGAGCTCATGTTTCTCTTGACCTCATTTCATCCACTATCTCGACAGTTAGGGAAACGGCCTTGTTGTTCTAATTAGGTTTTTTCCTTTCTCTTGTGGCATATGAATTCCTGTTCCTTCTTTATTATTTGGCATTGCGCCTTTCAATTCCTCTCGTGGTAGCCTCTCAATCCATCTTTCCATCCTATTTGAACTCCATCACCTGCTCATCTGGTGATCCTGCATTGTGATGCCTTCTCTTTGATTGCTCCTATACTTAGGTTATCAACGACCATTTGTTTGCTCCTAAACTTCATATATTTTCAACATCCTTATACTAAACATTTCCTTTAATTTTTTTTTTTTTGCAAGATTGATATTCTCTTCAACAGAATATGCCATCCACTTCTCATTACAAACTCACGCTTATTTTCACTGATGATAATATTACCATGCTAGCAAGTCCACTTTGTTAAAGAAAAGTTGGCAAATTTTTTTGGGCCATCATAATTTGGAGATTATTTGCAAATTCATGACAGACTTGCGCTAGTTTGTTGATTTCTTTATCGAGCTTATTAACTTTTGTCATATTATTATAAGGTTATCTTTAAAAATAAATTACATTAGATTTATTTCATGGTGTTCCTATATATTTGTGGCTATCCGATGCTAAAGTTAAACTGTTGTATGTCCTTTGACTTATTCAAGGATGCATGTACTGTTTCAGCTAATCTATCTTATACTATTTGGGATCTTTCTTTGATAAATTATTGCAAGTGGATGCTACCACAACTTATCTCTTGGTTGTTTGCGGGTTGTGTTTTGGTAGAATTTGAAAGCATTCCTTTGTAGTTTTTCTCTTTGAAAATTTCTTGGTACTTAGAATGATCAAGGCTAATTTGGAACTAAGAAAATTAAACATTCTGGTACATGGAGAGTGTACAAATGATCTATTTATACCATTAAACAATATGGGCGCAGCTAATTCTAACGACTGATTACTTAATAAGGAGAGCTGCACCCATGTTGCTGCATAACTTTGGCCATTAATTCTTCCTCACTTTTGTACATTTGTTCTGTTTTTAAGGACGTTGCAGTTGCACTATATTTAAATATACTGAATTTTAAATTTTCATCTTAATTAGCGAAAAAAAATATGGTTTCTCTAATGCAGGCGTATGCCAGCATGTCAGCTATTGTTCATATTGTTGACCTGGGGAGTGCTATGAAGGAATCATATGCCAATGTTACTGTGAGTTCACTTTCTTATATTAAATACTTCAGTTAAGAGATTTGCGCAAATTCTCAAGCATATGACATGTTTTTACATATTCATACTGTTACTGAAGATGACATTATTTTTTTTTCAGTAATTTTATTTATTCCAGTAAAATTACTGATCCATTTCTTTCAAGGCTGCTCATGAAATGTTTTGTTATTATTTGTTATAATTGTGAAGCCATTTAAGCTAACCAGTTTACTTTTTGCTGTGTTTGGGGACATAGGATTCCGTTGAAGAGCTTTCTAAGTCTTTAGGATTCTCACCAACATCTCTTTTAAGAATAATTTAAGTGATCACAGAAGTTAAGCTTGCTACCGAGCCCTTAAGTAAGAACAAATCCTCAAACATCTTCATGAAATCCTTCTTAATAGTATCACATATCCGTAAAGAACTTGATAGAAAAATCATCTGGATGAGGAGATTTGTTAGCACTTAAAGCACATTTTGTAGCTTTAATCTCATCCAAAACAATAGGAGAATCCATAATATGTAGAATAGAAGGATTATTAGTTGAATAAAATAATCTACTTAAGTTTTTCTGAGAAATTGTTGCTTGAAGTGAAAATGAAAAACATCATTGTAGTTTTCTTGATTAGTTGTAAGATCCCCTCTAACATGAATGATACTAGATTTAACCCAAACCTTGATAGGAAAAACAAATATGATTACTAAAAGCAAATAAGCGGTTATAATAAAAAACACTTGAAAGGAAAATCACAACAAATACAATATAAACTCATTTAGGGCTCGATCCATTGGAGGGTTGAGGTCGGTTTGGTGATCGAAGAGCAGAGGCAGGTGGTTGAAATGGGCTGGAGGCAGTTGTGACAACAAAAGGAGGGACTGGAATCTTGTTAGCACGGAAGCGGAAGGCTTGGTCAGCAGGGGCAGCAAGTGGGGTGGCAAGCGGTGGGAAAGGCTGGAACCGCTAGAAAATAACAAGTTTGCTGTTTTCCGGGTGACGACAACAAAGGGCGGCTGTCGGGACGGTGACAATGATGAAAAATGAATGGAATGGGAAAACTGTTGTGAAAAAGAACAAACAAGTGTTGTTTAGGGCGACTGCAACGATGAATGATGGTCAGAAGCATCTTGGGGAAGATGCGGAGGGTGATCAGGAAGATAATCACCACCTGGGAGAAAGATATGAACGGATCACCACTCAATTCTTCAGATACAACTCTTGACGGGAAGAGAACGGATATTGGCGGTTGTACTAAATAAAACATACAAAAAACTAACCTAAAACATAACAACTAGCATATATAGTTTTAGGATAAAGAGGAGTGGGCCCACTCAAAATAGGAGGGAACCGTGTGCAAGGAAGGAACACTCAATACTTCTACCATCTGGACCAGGCTGATTGGCATGCATCTTCGACTTCCGACATCAAGGCACATTCGCTGGAAAGCGTCCCCAACTTCCTGCATCAAGGCGCATTCGCAGGAAAGCGTCCCGCTCCGCGTCAATCTCCCGGGGTTAGGGGAGCTTTAACCTCATCCGTCAAAGCTTCTGTCTCCTCGTCATATGAATTTAGGTTGGCCCAGTTGCAGATAACGAAAATGACATAAACTTCAGAGAAGTCATATGAGCGTTGTCATTTCAAAGCACATCATGATAAAATAACTGTCCATCCTCTCTTAGCACAATTTGAGTTGTAGCTGCATATTGATGTAGATTTTCATATGGTAACTCTCATGCCCTTGAATTTGTAATTTGCTTCTTCCACTCCTCATACTCGGCTGGATGTATTTAATAAACAAGGCTGTCAGGAGGGGTCAACTCTGGAACAATAGCTCTGGCAGGCTTGACCACATTGACGTGTAACCACTTAGGAGAGACATCTTCTTCTTGGGAAGGATCTGGATCCCAAGGCAAAATTTTCTTTTCCACAAAGAGTTTGAGGTGGTCTCCAATAATGTGGTTCATTCATCTCATTTGATCCTCTGTTGGGGGTACACCATTGAACCAATTTTAATAACCAAATGACTTCCTACGGGCTTTCAAAAGTGACGCTTTACACGAAAACAAAAAACCTATATATATATATATATATATATATGAAAAGTTTGAAATTCTCTTATTTGGGGTTGTCCTGTGTTTGATATCGGCTCCTCAACCCCTTTTGGACATTTAATGTCAGTCCTACTGATCCTTCTTTCAACGCTTGCAAAATGGTAGTTCGGGACACCACAATCTCATACTCTACATGAATGCTCATTAAATCAGACTCACTACCTTATAGAACAGTTACGGTCAACTCAACTGAAATATTTCTCATGGGCTCTGCTGAAATTATGTGTATCTTTTCCTTATCAATTGGAAGCTGGTACTTCTTTGTGTCCTTGCATTTTTCCGTGTTTACTGTGTCATTATCTATTTTTCAAAAACGCTCTGTTAAGTGAAACATCATTCCACTTGTTGTGCAATTTGATTCAATATGTCCAATTTTGTGGCACTTGAAATACTTTCCGACGAGAATTAATTTTGGATTGTTTGTTGGCTCCACCTATTTTTTATTCAGAACTAGTGTCTTTTCTGGTGGGGTCGACTTACATTTTCTCTTGCGTGTACTTTGGATGTAAGATCCTGGGGGTTGAAACTTGGCTGTAAGATGTGGTGGTAACCTAATGATGACGTCTCTTCATTTTTGAAACTGGGGTCTGAACATTTGGTCTGTAGTGAATGGTAGGTATCGACACTACATCTCCCGTTTCATCTCAAATCAGGTAGTGATCTTCTCTTTTCCCTCATGCTGGCATAGGTACTTCAAATTTTACCACCAAAATAATGCACTCTTTTTTAACTTGCTGACGGCTAGCTTTACAATTCCGCCCGATGAGACATCCTGACGTTCAAAGACACATTCCAAGGTGGTCTGGAGTCACTCAATGAACTCGTTTAGATTCATTGGACCGTCGAATAATGGTAAATCCACTTTTACTTCAAAATTATGGTTCTTCAATTATTTCAGGTCACATCTTTGGGATAAAGTTTCTTCTTTTTTGGAATTCGCATGGTGGAAGAGATTCACCTCATTCATTCGATCTAGCAAGTCACCATTGTTGCTACGGGTGATCCATCCGGATTGCCTTCTAAAAGGTGACAAGCCTCTGTTGTAGTTGGTGGGTTTTCCACTGCATATCCTCCATAGAAAACTTCATTGTGAATTTTCATAAATGGTATCCCTTAAACCAGACTTCTTGCGATTATCTCCTTAGTGACATGATTAGGTTTTGGGTGCTGGAGGTGGAAAAAAGTGTGTAAAGGTGATGTAGGGTGAGAAAGAAAAATATCAGGTGGAGATAGGTTTGGGTATAGTAGATACAAGAAACCCTGGGATAGGATTAGAGTTAAGTAGCTTTGATACCAAATAATACTGGACTTAACCTAAACCTCAATATAAAAAATAAATATTTTTATTGAAAACAAATAGACGATTACAATTAAACACACTTGAAAGAGGCATTATAACAAAAACGATACAAACTCACACTAGGGTTCGATCTATGGGTGGTGGTGGTTGGCTAGGTGGTCGTGCAACAGAGGTAGGTGGTTGAAATGTTTGGGGGTGGTTGGGATAGCAAAAGGAGGGACTGGAATTGCATTGGCACCGAAGTGGAGGGTTTGTTCAGCAAGTGGGGTGGCAAGCAGAGCGGCGAGGCGTAGTGGGAAAGGCTGGAACCGCTAGGGGATAATGAGAAAACAACCAATTTGCTATTTTTTTGGGTGTCGATAGCGGAGGGGCTAAGCGGGGGATTGCAGGACAACAACGGATGGCTATGCGAGACTGTGGCAGCGAGCAAGAAGGGTCGGAATAAGAAAACTGCAGTGAAAAACAACAAATGAGTGTTATTCGGTGCTACTTTTGCGATAGAGGATGGCCATGAGCGTTTTAGGGAAGATACGAAAGGAGTCGGGAAGATAACCACCACCTCGAGAAAGAGATACAATTGGAGCACACCCAATCCCTCAAAGGGAGAAGAACGAACGCTAGTGGCTATTCTAAACAAAACACAACAGAAACTGACCTAAAACATAACAAATAACATATATATAGTCTAGAGTAAGAGGAGTGGGGCCCCGCTCCAAATAAAAGAAAACAGTGCACAAGGAAGGATCATCCGATCCTTCTACCACTTGGATCGAGCCAGCGACATGCGACATTTTTTGCGCTCGAGCAAGTATGGCGCTCCCACGTCGAGCATAGGCGTGCTTGCACCACTGACTTCCCGCATCAAGGCTCATTCGCGGGTAAGTGTCTCGCTCTGCATCAGTGAATTTGATAAATATTTTTTCTTCTTCTATATTTGATGATTTTTTGAAAAAGAAGGGTGTCTCTTTAACGAAATCATTTGACTTTGAATATTTAATGCTAATAAATATTTTTTTCCTTGAGATTGTTGTAGAGAGCAGATGCCTAACCCGTTGTAGCTGTTATACTAATCATGTATAACACGCTCAATAAGATTAAAAAAATTGATAGAGTTATTCAAGAAGCCCGAAGGTTGTTCTGGACTATCAGAAGATCTATAATGTAGAGCCAAAGTGATGTGAGAATGTCCCATTAGTCATGGGATCATAGATCCCATATTTACTAACAACTAGCCCACACTTCAAAATAAGCTGCTCAAACTCAACAGTGTGTTCTTCCAACAAGAGATCTTGTTGTTGTAGGTGATAAAACCTCAAAACATATCATCTATAATGTGCTGATAGGTATTCACATTGCATCTCTTGTTTCATCGTGGACTACGTGGTGATTGATGCGACTTTTTATTAATTTTATATATTCTATATAGTAACTATGATATAAATGTAAGTATACGTATCGCTCAAGTAATATAGAACTTTCTGATTAAGCGCTGATTATCGATCCCACGAGGAAGTGAGGAAAGAGAAAGCGATAAAAGATGTCTTTAGTCAAATTTCAGTTTACTACTATTAGTCCTTAGTTTGAAATATCGATTAAAATGGTGTTTTAGCTAGTAACTACTTCTAAATGCGAATTTTAAATATAAGGATAGTAAACCGAAATTACTGTCACTAATTTTGAATGTGTAAGATACTAACAAAATTAAATTAGTAACTACTAGCAAAACTTAAATGTAGAGTTTAAAAATACTAACTATTAAACTATGTTTATGTGATGGAGTTTTCTTATATGAAAAAGCATCTTTCCCACTATAGTGAGCTTTTTGGTGAAATGAGATGAGATAAATGGTTTAAATCTTAGGTTTAGTCCCTAAATCCATAGCTAGGCTAGGAGGATACTAACTCCGATACTGGCTCTCACTCTAGAGCTCCCACTTCCCTTCTCCTGAAGGCTAACACTTGCTTTAGTTCTTAAACACTAAGACAGAATTGAGGATTTTAGTCTGTCACCCTACAATCTCTAATTCTATGCCCATCAAAGTATATTTCTCTATTTATTTGCATCCAACTCCCATGAACTTCACCATCCATGGAATTTGAATGTGGTTCCACTTTGTTGAGAATTATACTGCTCTTTCGGGTCTTAATGCAATTACAACGAATTTTAACACTACAACAGATTTTTATTGTAATGTAAATGAAGTGCAAGTAAAAATCATTACATTTATAATTAAAACTTTAAGCATGCATCCCAAAATCCAAAACATGAATTCTACTAATTGTAAAAAAAAGTAAAGGAAAAATAATGACATAATTCTCTCATGCCATTATTTTTTAAGAAAAAGAAAGAGTAAGAGAAATACATCACAAAATACGAAGAAAACACAACAAAAAAACTTTATTACATCAAAGCAAATCCACTAGATAAGTGTTTACAAAATCATAAGATAATGAAGAACACAATACTTAGCTTTTTCTCCTTAAAAGAAAGATGAAAATCTCTTCCACAAAGTCTCCTGCTGATCCATGCAATGCTAGAACATTCCCTTACAAATTCTCTCAAAATTCCCTCACTAATCTCTCCAAAAAAGGTAGAAATCTACATTTCTACTTCTATTCTAAGACCACTAAACTTTCTCCACATTTTCTCATTCACACACACCCTCACACACAAACACATGCATATGATAGGTGCCAAGCCCTCTTTTTTAAAGAGACACAAATTCCCTTATTTTTTTCAAGAGAGAAATCTATTCATCCAAAAGACATGTCTCTTCATTCAAGAGCCTTATCCAAGTGTCTAGAAAGTCAAGAGCCTTATCCAAGTGTCTAGATTCATTGAATTGCTTCATGGGGTGTTTGAATCACTTAGGAGCCTTCTAGAACATCAAAACCCACCAAAAATCGATCCATGACCGTCCCGGGAGCTGTCGGCGCCATTTTCTCTTCGATTTTTCCTCTTTGGCGCTGCCGGCGCTGGCTCTTGCGCTGTCGGCGCCCACCCTGCGTAGCTTCATTATATTGCTCCGTTTGGCTCCGTTTTAGCTCTGTTTCGCCCCGTTTCAGTTGCGTTGCGTTCCTAACAGATAGACCTACAAAATAAGTTTAAAAAAACCTTTCTTTAAAGTGTAATTTTATTCAAAAATGTGTGAGAAATGTAAAAGAGATTTAACATAGAAAGACGTATCGAAATGTGCTAGGACAAAATTTTCTTTTTTGCTTGTTTTTGCTCCAAATTACATCGTTTTTGCTTCTTTTTCTCCAAAACTCCATTTTCTGTACCTGAAACCAAAAATATAGAAAATATCTTTCTTTAAATTGCATTATAATTGAAAACCATCAAATATAGGCATTAAAAACATATGAAAAATTACACATTTTTTAGGTTTATCAGTGATCTTACTCTTCCCTTCTCGATGCCAAATACACTTCAGGTTCTTCCACCATAACGAAGTATTTTTTTCAGTTTAATGACTGTTAATTTAACTTTCTTGTCTTGAAAAAATATATTTGTACTAAAAAAATTATTCTATTGTTTGAAGCCACTCGATAAACTCATTTAGATTGATGCGATGGTCAAAATTTGATAAATCCATCTTTTCTTTAAGATCCTCTTATTCTGATACCGGAGTTCTCGGTCGAAGTTAACTTCCTGTGTCATCTCTTCAATCTCTGCAGTTCTTTGTTGGAGGCGATGAAGTTTTTTGCTGTATCTCTTCATGAGTAGGTTTGGACATATTTCTCCGTGGCGATGTGTTTAACAGTGTGGGATCAGTGGAAGGAAAGAAAAGAAGTAAAAAGAATGGAGAAAAAAATAAATGAAAGAATGAGAAAAAATATTGGTGTGGTGGATTGGGCATGAGCAGATGCTAGAAACCCTAGGTTAGGTTTAGGGTTGGGCTAGCTCTGATACCAAATGATATAGGAGTTTACCCAAATCATGGCGCAAGACACAATTTTTCTAATGGCTTAAATAAAGGTTACAATGAAAAGTTAAAGAAAGAAGGACGACACACAAAGCGAAAATGTAAAACAAAGGATTACAAAATAAAGACTCGATAAAAGAAGACGCAACACGCTTGACGAGGAGGGAGCTCAGGCGGTGGTGCAAAGTAGATGGCTGCGGTGAAGGCCGTAGAGGTGTCTTGCTGCTGTGGAAGGGAATGACAACAAATCAACGATGGTGAGGGCGTCGAACTGTAGTTGGAAGGAGCTTGAAGGGCAATGATGGCTGCGGCTTGTAGGGAAGCTGCAGGAAGTAGGTGCGACCTGCTGGACGAGGGAGATGAGTAGTAGGTAGAGGTGGCAGGAAGGCTGATTTAGGACTGGGAAGTGGGTGGATAACAATGGGAAGGGTGGAAGGAGAGAGAGAAGAGGATCTGAATCCCTTCCATAGAGATGATTTCAGTGATGAAGAAGATAGGCCACGACATTTCAGAATCCATTATCAGCGGCCTAAAGAGGGTTGCCTATGTCCCTTCCACATGGAAACTTTCCGAGAAGAGATGTCCCTTGAAAGACACCAAGACCACAGGATCAAGGTAGATTTGCCCGAATTTGAGGGGAGCATGGATCCAGATGAATTTATTGAATGACTACAGGCAGTTGAGCGGATTTTCGAATACAAAGAGGTACCCGAAGAGCGGCAGGTCAATTATAGAAAAGTATCTCCCTATGGTGGGAGAACGTACAACGACAGAGGAGACGAGAAAACGAAAAAATTACTACGTGGGAGAAGATAAAGAAAGCCATGCAAAAGGAATATCTTCCCCCTCATTATCGTCAAGTCATGTTTTTGAAACTCCACAATCTACAACAAAGCGATTTTTCCGTGGAGGAGTTCACAACTTAGTTCCACCACTTATAGCTGAAGTGTGACCTGACAGAGCTTGACGAGAATACAATAGCCATATATCTTGGGGGCTTGAAGCCTAGTTTTAGCATTGTGGTGTAGCTACAACCATATTGGATGCTGGGAGATGTCCAAAAACTAGCATTGAAAGTGTGAAGGCCGCAGAAGCTGAGTCGACAACCACCACCAGCTAGGCAGACAACCACAGTTGGAGGCACTAGCAGGAACACGACGCAGAAGGTTGACAAAATTTGTTTGGATACTAAGAAAGCCACCCCCAGTGAAAAAAAGCCAACTACTATGCCCGCCAGAAAATGCTTCAGATACCGCAGATTTAGGCACATAGCCTCCTGCTGCCCAACGAGCATAGTTTTATCTTTTACCGAGTAGGGCATGGTGGAGGAGGTTACTGAGGAGTAGGAAGCTGAGGAACAGGGTGAGGAACATCAACTTCCACCAGATGAGTGGGAAACACTTGTGATTTGACGGATTCTGCAGGTTAAGGACACAAGGGATCCGCAATGGCTTTGCCACAACATTTTCCACACCCGCTTCACAGTGAACGAAATTGTATGTAGGCTTATCATCAACGGGGGTAGCAGCAAGAAAGTTGCATCAATTCAGATGGTAGAGAAACTGAGACTCATCACTCAGAGGCATTTCCAGCCATATTCACTGACGTGGCGGAAGAAGAAAAGCAGGATTAAAATTTGCCAGCAATGCATAGTAGAGTTTTCAATAGGGAGCTAGTTGCAGGATCATATATGATGTGATGTGATCTCCATGGATGTTTGCCACCTTCTATTAGGGAGACCGGGACAATTTGACCAGAAGACTCAGCACGATGTATTCAGAAACACGTATTCCTTCACCAAGGACGACAAACACTTTATTCTACTATCCTCGATAGAGCCCGAGGAGACAAAAACCCTCGCCAGCAAAGTAGCGGGACTGGTCTTAGTGATAATCGATGCTCCACCCCCATGGCCACCACCAAGCCAGAGATTTAAGTTTCAGGAGATTGGACTGAGATGGAGGTACACTCACAAATGCTTTAAGAGATAGTACAGTCGATAATGGGATCCAGGTACTGCCATGATTAAAGGCAAGGGACCAGAGTTTCGACTGATGAGGCGAAGCTTCCTTAACCGCAGGAGACTGATGCAGGGCTCGGGAGATGATCTAGGTACCATGACAGATTGGGACTACTCTTTCCTTTTTGTCATTCTTTCCTTTTCCTCACCTTTCTTTTCTCTCCCCCCTCACCTTTCCCTCCTAAACACTTTCTAAATTTAAATCCTTTTCCTAAAATATGAGATCTGATTTTATTCTCTCTTTTTATTTTATAAAATCTTTTCCTAAAATATGAAATCTGATTTTTATTCTCCTTTTCTATTTTAAAAAGCATTTCTTAAAATTTGAAATATGATTTTTATTCTCCATCTTTTAAATATTTCCTAAGATAAGTCATGTCTCTTTATAAATAGGAGAGGTTGTGTTTGGAGTTAGGGGCAAATTCTTATGAAATCTGAATTCAGTTTTGTCTGAGTGTTTTCCCTCTTGAGGTTTGTATCCGACATCAAGGTAGTGCTTCGGTTGTCCCTTGTCCGAGGTGGTGTTCGTCTCCGCGGATCGGGCGGTACTCCGACTGTAGCTCGACCCCGCCAAGATATTTATCTCTCCGTCCATCCCATCAACTGCTATCAACTACTTATCCAGCTCCTACAGCGGACCCCAACCACTTCTTGCATTTCCTCACAACCACCAACAGCTTTCCAGCCTGCCACTGTTTGCCGGATTTCCTCCCTACAGCTCCCTGCATGCTGCAGCCTCTGCTGCCCCTCTCTCGCAACAACAACAACTTTCCGTCCACCTCTACCAGCTGTCATCTCCCTCCTCCAGCAGACAACAAGTCGCTCCTCCTTCT
The DNA here is from genome assembly GCF_001263595.1 of Phalaenopsis equestris. Taxonomy (NCBI): domain Eukaryota; kingdom Viridiplantae; phylum Streptophyta; class Magnoliopsida; order Asparagales; family Orchidaceae; genus Phalaenopsis; species Phalaenopsis equestris. The sequence continues at coordinate 246,238 of NW_018164985.1, read as the reverse complement.
TGTACCTTCCTTGAGGCTGCAGCCCCCACTGTCCCTCTCTCACATCAAAAGCAGCCTTCCTGCCACCTTTTCCTGCTACTCATCTCCCTCCTCCAGCAAGCCGCGCCTCCTTCATGCAGCTTCCCTACCGGCCGCAGCCACTATTGCTCTTCTAAGCTCCCTCCAATTGCTATTCGATGCTTCTACCATCGCTGCCCTTCCCTTCCATAGTAGCAAGGCACCTCTTTGGTCTTCATCACCTTTACCTACCTTGCACCACCGCCCGAGCTCCCTCCTCGTCAAGCTTGTTGCCTTTTCTTTTGTCTAGTCTTTACGTGTAATCCTTTGGTTTACCTTTTTGTTTTTTTATGTCGTCATTCTTTCTTTGAGTCTTCACCGTAACTTTTGTTTAAGTCATTAATAAAATTGTATTGTGTCATGGTTTTGGTAAACTCTGATAAACTTTGACATTAGTCGAGGTAGTGGTTCTTTGTCACTGGAATTGCTGGTAGGATGATTCACCGCCTCCTCTCGATTTGATGAGTCAAAATTGTGGTTATGGGTGATCTCACCAAATTGTCTCCTTTTAAAGGCGATAGACAAGCTTTTGTTACATTTGGAGGATTTTCTACTGCATAACTTCCGTGGTAAGTTCCTGGACATTTTACTGAGGATTTCTCTTTGGTGGCCTTCCGATCACATTTTCTGCTGATGTATGATTGCAAACTATCGTTGGTTAGGGGTTTAGGTTTTAGGGGTAGATGTTGGGGTGAAATTTTTGTAGGAAAGTTGTATTTTACAAAAATGTTAGGGTTGGGGATAGAGATTGCAGTATGAATGATTTATAGAAACATTTTTTTGTTGTGGTTTTAGATTATGTTTGGAATTTTGGTTTTGGGCAAGGATGATACCCTAAAGATTTAGGACTTGCCAGACTGATACCAAATAATATCATTTTAGGGTTCCGAGAAGTTATTTGTGAAGCAGATTTAGCGGGTAGATGTTTGTGGAATACCATGGGACGATAATAGGGGCGGTCGATAGCGTTTGTAGAGAGAGAAATAATGTTCGACTTTTGTTCCAACTGAAAACAATAAAGATAACATCAAAGCAATGAGGTACGGATATTGATGGAGTTAACAACCCATTCTCGCACAAGCCATCTAAACACCACTTGTAAAAGCAAATAAAAGACACATCACTCCATTATGGTAGAAATTAGCGATACAATCTCCAAAACATACAAACCAAATCCAAAATTCTAAAAAATTAGGAAACAACAAGATATAAATTGCCCACTCTTAAAATAACCATAATTCTAATTGAAGCAATAGCCTACAATGGCCTGGCTCTGGTAGAATAGCGGCAGTATCCCGCTAATGCAATTACGAGGTAAAAATCTCATCTTCCTTGCGTCACAAGGTCTCAGGATCGCGGAATCCCGCGGATCCTCTGTAAACGGCGGGATCGCGAAATCGCGAATCCCGTGCGGAACAATTCCCGCGCGGAACAAATCCCGAGCCTCCTTCCCTCGCCGCATTTGAATCGCGAACTGTAGACGTATCCCGCGTCAGCCGCATTATGATTTCGACATTTCTCTAAGTAACACAAATGATAATAAAACTCCAAATTTCTCTTAAAAAATATAATGTTAACCCAATTGATCTAGCAAATAGGCTAAGGACCTCAGATTGAGCTTATTGATTCCAAATTGATCATTATCTCAATACACATGTAAATATACACACTGCATCAAAAATTAGATTCAGTCATATATATAGAAAAAATAGGAACCATGGCTTGATATGTTTTTTTTTTTTTTTGCTCATTTATGAAATTATTGTTGGGATAGTTGTGACTATCGGGTTGGCCGATTGCATCTTTCTTGCATTGAGCTATCCAATGCTGGTAAGTGGATATCTGCCTCATAATAACACATTTAGATCTTTTAACTTGATACTTAATTTTTTTCACAAAAGTTATTGATAAACATTGCCCGCCCATTTTTGTTATGAAAAAAAAAAAAAAAAAAAAGAGAAATTAAATTGAGGTTATTCACTTTTATTTATTTATTAATTTATTTTTTGTAAAAGCGCCTCATTAATCAAAAACAAAGGATAACGTGTATCTTTTTAAAACCTAATTCTATCACAAGCCTTCTGCTATTCCTATTATATGGGCATGGTATGAAATCTATTCTAGCCGGCAAGGTTCGTTATGATGTCACCCAATTTGTCCAAATTGTTTTTTTCGGAATTAACTTTTCTCATTCAACCGAAAGTATTCTTGGGTTTACTCATTTTTTATCAAATCCTATCAGCTAAAGGCTCCATTATTTTTTATCATCTCCATTTCTGCAAAGGCCTGAAATCTGTAATGAAGCTCCCATAAAAGATCTCTATTTTTTTCTAGTTTATGTAATAAATTGGGCTTACGAGGGCAGAGGTTTCAAGCTTATGGCCTGCACAGTTGAAATAATTTCAATCGGGAAGTCTATGAAAATAAGATTCTTTACCTCAACAAATTGGCAAAATGCAAGCGTTTGTAATGAAATATTGAAGATTTAGAAGGAATTCTTTTAGAGTCTGCTTTTAGGTGATTTCTGGAAGACATTACCTACATTGTTATTAAGCTTTGCAAGCATTCTGGTGTTGGAATCTATTTTTCGCTGAGAGGTTTATTACATCTTCCGTATGTTTAACCGTAATTCTGCCTATTGTTCATTTTACATGCAGGAGATTCATGATGGTTTGGACTTCTCTGCAGTTGGGGAGGATGATGAATTTGGACTATTTTCCATAGAATTTTCAAGTAATGGTCGAGAACTTGTTGCTGGAAGCAGTTGTCATTCCATACATATTTATGACCTTGAAGCAAATAGGTTGAAAACATGTTTTCAAGCACACGCGGTACAACTCAAAATGTTACTCTTGCTGTTTCCTGCTCGTTTCTTCAATGATTTCTAAGAAAATAATGAAATATATAGCTGATACTTCTCATCTATTTATCTAATTTCTGGTATCTGCTCTTCTTTTGTCTGGGATTACTCAAAATTTCTGCTTATACAACTGAAGTTTACTTATGTGGCATATCTCAGCATATTTACATTATTGAATTAAGATATAAAATAGAAGCCAATAGCTTCAATAGCATTTGATGTCTTTTATAGAGAAACTTGAAACCTCTGCGCTTTTATATAAGCATGATGACGGCGTTCCTTCATGCCACCCTTTGGCACTGACACGAAAGAGAGCCAAACTGTCTACCTGTTAAATACTTTTTGACTGTTTGGGATCCTCCCAATGCCAAGGGATGGGTGGTTGGCTCCCATACGTCCTCTTTTCCTTAATTAGCATTAGTATTTGAGTTAGCG
>NW_018164985.1:175907-242863 GCF_001263595.1 Phalaenopsis equestris | reverse complement strand
ATATATATACTTTTAGACTGGGACCGTTTTCTTTGAATCCTGTGATTATTTGAGATATCTTCTTAGATTTATCCTTTTTTGGGAGTGCTATAATTTTTCTTTTTCCAGTGGTGTGCTTGTAGTTTGAGCAAGATCAGGTGGTGGATCCTTTTGACATTTGTACCCTCGCTGACTTTGCTGAACAGCCAAATTTTCTGCTGTTTTATTTAGGACAGCTGTGTGCTTGTAGTTTGAGCAAGATCAGGTGGTGGATCCTTTCGACATTTGTACCCTAGCTGACTTTGCTGAACAGCCAAATTTTCTGCTGTTTTATTTAGGACAGCAGTCAACTGCTTCTTCCCTCTCTAATCTTCACCGTTTTCCCCTAGCTTCTCTTCTTACTTCTTACAAATGTTCCCAACACTAAACCCTAACTTACGCCTAATTCTAAATAAATAAAAAAAAAATCACCTTTGGTTGAAACCGCAAGGGAGAGCGAACTACTGTATCCCTGAGAGAAACCTTTCAAAGGAATATTCAATGGCTTACCATGTTGTGTTGATTCGAGTATAGAAGGATAGAGGGTGACTTTGGAGTCAAGATCAATCAATCAGATTCTAAAGGTCATATGGATCCGGATAAGTTCATCGAGTGGTTTTAGACTATGGAGCAGGACTTTGGTTACAAAGTTTTCCACCCAATAGGAAGATAAAATTAGTGTTATCAAGTTTAAGAAGAGTGTTTTTTGGTGGTGAGAGAATTTGAAGCATTTGCGTTAGTGTAGAAGAAAAACTAAGTTCACAATTTGGTTCAAGATTAAAAAAAATGAGATATAACACAAGTTTCTTTCAACACATTATAGATATGAAATATTCTTGAGACTTCAACACTTACAGTACTACCAGTAGAAGACTATATCATTGTGTATGAGCAATTTATGTTAAAGTGTGAGTTGGTGGAGCCCGAGGAGAATATCATAGCCTAATGATAGCCGAATTTGGTTCAAGAATAAAAAAATGAGATATAACACAAGTTTCTTTCAACACATTATAGATATGAAATATTCTTGAGACTTCAACACTTAGAGTACTACCAGTAGAAGACTATATCATTGTGTATGAGCAATTTATGTTAAAGTGTGAGTTGGTGGAGCCTGAGGAGAATATCAGAGCCTAATGATAGCCCAAAATCATGACAGATTGGGACTATTTATTGGCAGTGTGTATAATTATAATTTTTATGGGCCTTACAATATGTCTAGATCTTAGCCTTGAAGGTGGAGAGGCGGTGATTATATCAAATCCACTCCAAGCTTCACACAGCGTTCGACCATGTGGTCGAGCGAGGAGAACACACTGACCAGAAGTGCCATGACTGGCCTTTCTTGAGGAGAAGCCAACAAAGATGGAAATAAATCTCCGTGAATTCTCGAAAATGTATTTGATCATCAATGAGGGAAGATAAACATCAACATTCTATATCATGACTTTTGTGATCCGATACTGCGTTGAGGGATTTACTTCACTGTGTGTCTTCCCTCTCCACCTTCAGACAACTTTGTTTGTCATCCATGCAAGAATCTTGTTTACAATTTCCTTACAAAAAATTATAATTCAAAACGTGCTTCTTGGTTAAGATGGAATGACTGAGAAAATGATTGGGCTAACGCCAATAAGACATTCCTAGTCAAGAAGTGTTTTAAGTGTTATGGATATGGACATGTTGCATCCAATAGCCCAAACAGAGGGTGATTCTTCTCTGAGTACAATTATACTAGAAGCAAACCAAACCACAAGAGAAATAATAATATCATTGCTGAACTTTAATAGGGTTACAAATAAGGACTCTTGTCACTTAGGGAATATAGAAACATAAATTGAAAAGACATCCTAGGATATGTGGAGGTTGCATCAAGGCAGAGGCTACTGGGAGGATTTGTGGAGGATGCATCAAGGCCTACAAAATAATTCATTTAAGGATATTTAATGGTTGGATGGGTTCACGTACGAGAGCTGGATTTCACGGGGGAGGGGAAGGAATAATAGGATATGGGAGGGAGTTACGGGAATTGAGGGAGGATGGGGTGTGGCTGGGTTTTTCGGGAGAGGTTTTGGGTGTCACAGAAGAGGAGGAAAAGCTGGCTGCGAGGGAAGCCTAGGCTGTTTGTGGATAGAAGCATGGGGGTGCAGGGAGAAATAGCAGGCGACAGAGGGGAGGTGGAGGTAGAAGTCGGAGAAGAAAATCACCACCGGAGAGAGAGATATAGCCGGAGCACCACCCTAACCGTTGGATACAATCTTCAAGGGAAATTAGGATGCCAGTTGCTGTCCGCACAAATCTGAAATTAGAAATAACATAAAATTGAGAACCTAGATAACAAACACACATATAGATAGGAGATGAATAGGCGGAAAATGAAAATAGAAAGGTGGGTAAATTTCCCGCCAAGTGAAAGGAGGGGGCCAGTTCAACACCCCTCTCTCAACTGAACAGGTTTGGGTTAAGCTAGTTCAACTTTTTGAGGAAAACCCTCGTGTCATTCTTCAGGGTTTGGGGGGAGCTTTGATCTCATTCGTCGAAGCTTTTGGATCCTTATAGTACGACGATAAGTCCTGTGGTAGGTTGATCGTGTTGGTGTAATCATTCCACAACACATTCTGGTAGAATAGGTAGCCATCCTCTTTTGATACATCTAGAGCAAGAGTTGCATATAAAGGTGTGTTTCCGCAATGCAACTCTCTAGCCCTTACATTTTGAAATCTTCTGCTTCCACTTTCTGTGCCTAGCGTGTGGTGGTTGAGTATTAAGTATGTGAGGAGAACTTAATTCTGGGATGAAATTTGTGGCGAGCTGCGCCATTCTCACTGACACCCCCTCAAGAGAGACCTCCTCCCCACGAAGAGGACCGGGATTTTATTGCAGAATTTTTGCCTCCATCAAGCTCCTTAGGCCCACTACAAAGATAGGGTTCATCTCTTCCATATGGACATCTAACTAGGTGTCCCATGCTGACCTGAAAGTAGCATCTGAATATGTCTATGTAATGGTCTCGACATGACACAATGACCTCATTTTTGATTATGTTGGACCTTTGTAGGAGCAACTCAGAAAGGGGTCTATATTTCTGAAAAGTTTGTATCTCGCTTATCCGTGGTGGACCTATATCTGATGTCGACTCATCAAACTCATTACCCTTATAGCATCCAAGGCCATTCCTGTTGATGTTCCTCTCATGCTAGCTCAAGGCACTATAATCTCATGCTCTGCTATGCTGCCATTATCTCAGTTACTACCTTCTAGAGTAGTGACTGTTACCTCTGTTGAAATCTCTATCTCGGGGTCAACTGGATTTTGCGGCATCCCTTTTTCACTAGCTACAAGTGGAGAATCCTCTCGGAAGTTTTCATCTTCTTTCTAATCACCGTTCATCTCTTCAACTGGAAGTTGGTGCTCATTTATGTCCTTACCGTCTTCAGTGTTTGCGGTGTCTTTACCAATCTTTTCGATGACACTCTGCTTGGTTAAGTAGATCACTCCCCTAGTTGTGCATTATGCCTGAACATGTCCAAATCCATGACACTTGCCACATTTTTTGGCTGTGACAAACTTTTAGTTTGGTTTTGTTGGATAGTAGTCAGGGGGTTCGTTTTGTGCTGCGGTCTCTCCACATCGGAAGCTAGAGTTTGCAACTTTTGGTAGTAGTAAGTTGGTAGGAACTGACACTGTGTTTGCTACTTCATCTTTATATCTCCTCGTTCCCCTCTTCGACCTCGGATCACGGTCGAGGGTAGCTTCTCATTTGATTTCATCTTCAATGTTCATAATCCACTGCCAAAATCGACGGATCTCTCGCTGTATCTCCTCCCTGGTAATCTTGAACATGTATCTCATTAGTGGCATGACTAAGGTTTAGAGTTAGGTGATGACAAATGGTGCATGAGATTAATTGTATGTATATAAAGTTTGATTTGGAATTGCTGATTTCGAAAATCAACAAAAAAAATTTATGGTTTGGTTTTTGAATTAGTGATTCAGGGTAGGAAAGAAAATTTTCCGATGGGGGGGAGGCGGGCGCTAGGGAATCCTTGGATAGGGCTAAGGTTGGGCTAGCTCTAATACCAAATGATACCGAAGGAAATCCAAACCACAACGGAAACACAAATTATTATTTATGAATTTTAAACTGGTTAAAAAACACGACACTTGAAAAAATAGTAAGTAATGATAAACAAACACAAACAACATAAATAATAAAAGATACCCACGGGTGATAATGAGGACGGAGGCTGCTGGACGGTGAGTTGGCGGCTGATGGAAAATGGTTGTGGTTGTTGAAAGAATGTTGGAAGGTGGCTGACGGCTGTAGGAGAGGGGCTGCGGTTGAGGGTAGGTGGCAGGAGGGAAGGACAACAACTGGGAGATGGCTGTGGTTGCTGAATGAAGGCTGGAAGGTGGCTGCGGTTGCTGAAAGAAGGCTGGAAGGTGGCTGACAGCAATAATGGAGGGGCTACGGTTATTGGAGGGGCTGCAGTACTAGGAAGCGTCGAACAACTGCAAGGAGGGTGTTGTCGCTGTTGGCAGCAGCAAGATAGCTATAGGAAATGTCAAACAACAACAGGGAATGAAGATGACAACAAGGTCGAGTGGGAAGAGAGGTCGGAGGGGGTTGCGGAAGGATAAATGTCTCGTCGTGGTTGAGCTACAACCGGTGCACCACCCAGACCCTTGGAGACGGTCATCACCTCGGATGGGTTACAATCGCAACGCATTCTCTTCGTCAGGTGCAACCCTCGGAGGGGAAGAACTCCTTTAAGGCTGCACTTAGAAATTTGCAAGCATAAAACTCCTTCCTAACCTCAGAAAATAACAACTATATAAAGAGGGGATTAGTAGATAAAATAGATAAAGAGTAGGAAAGGAAAGAGATATAATAGGTAAGGGGTGGAATATGAAAGAAGTAGAGAAGAAATTATAATTGGAAATCATCAGGAAAGGAAAGGAAAGTTAATTGATTAAATAAGAAAGGGGGGCTCACATTTATTGTAGCAGTTATAGTAAATGCGTCCGCAGTACTCTAGTTCCTACAGTACTGCAGGCAACAAGCACTCGTGTCATATAATGTAGTAGAAGAAACATATAGTGGATGCTCTCGAGAGGAGGTGTCACGATCCGGTTCGGGACTTGAAATTAATCATGATTGGTGCAGCTGATCGGACGGTGTGAAATAAATTTTCAATATTGTCTACAATTTGACAGATGAAAGAACCACTAAATAATTTAAATTAAAATGATAAATTAAAATTATCTCGTTGATGGTTGTTTCTGTCATCTATAAATGTTTTCTCTTCTACAGTTCTTCTTTTAATTACTCAAAATTTACCTGAAAAATTAGTTAAAACAATTGTGCTAAACAAGTTAGTGAATACTCATTCTTTTAAACTATAGCAATACAAGATAAAAAAGAACGATATACATATCATTTAAGCTTTTTTATGAACTAATATAAACATTTAACATGTTATTCAAAGGGGTCTATATCATTATCATATCAATATCATTTTATATTTATATAACCGTCAGGAAGTATTGTCTAAAAATTTGTATCACTTAAGTTACTTTAATATCAATATCTTTTTTAATTTATGTGTATAATTACATTAGTATTCCTTTACTAGTACGACCAATGAGTGCTTTATCATAGCCAATCATACACATAAAAGCAGTATACATAAACATATGTGTTTGCCGCATTCAATTATACTATAGATGACACAATATAATGCATGAGTAAATGACCACAACATTAACATCGATATGAACATTAAAGAAAAGAATAACTCAATCAAAATAAAATATCCTCAAATAACGTTAAATGCAGACATATTTGAGAAAAAATAAATTATTACTATATTTTAAAAGTACAAGTAATCACATCAATGCCGATTGTTTTGCGACGACGTTGACTCTTCTAAAGTGAAAACCTAACATAAAAATTATATAAAATTAAATTTATTAATTATTTTAAGTAACTATTAACTTTTATGCATTAAATTTCCAATATTTTATTACGTTTATTTTTCTGTTGAATAAGTATTATACAACATTTCTGTACCTTTTTCGTGTTAATATATTTGCTCTCGGGATTTTTCGATATATATATATATATATATATATATATGTGTGTGTGTGTGTGTATTATTCTTATTATTATTTTATTGCTTTAGTTTTGTAAACCCTTTTTATATTTTACCTCAGTTGTCCTAAAGTGTCCTTCGCATGACTCAAGGTGCGTTTGGGAGAGCTTATTTACAGCGGTGGTGTTTTGAAAATGCCACCTGCTGTTTGGGAAAAGTGTTATGGGGGCATTTTTATAAACTCCGTTCGCAGGTTAATATTGTGGATCGCGGGTAAGACCTCGCGATTCGCGTTTCACAGGAGCGAAAGACAATTGACACCCCTCGCTCTTTCTCCCCTAACTCTCGTTCGCTTCTCCTTCCGTTGGATCTTGCGACCCCCTCAACATGTCCTCTGCCTCCTCGCCATCTTTTCTTTGCAAGCTTCCTTTTTGTTCTTGGAATCGAGGCACAAAGATATTTGGGCTCGTCTACATACCCCAAATGCGTGATTCTCTCCGGCAACAATGAGAGGCTTTCCCTCCCGCAATTTCCGAACGCCTAAACCCTATACACCCCTCATTATCGCCGATTCTCGATGGGCATCAATGGATGGGCGCTTTGCAGTCCTTCATCAAGTGGAATCCAGAGGATGATCTCCTCCTCAAGAACGCGGTCGAGGTGATTCGCTTTCCATATATTTCTTTTGATTTATTCGGTTAGATGCGCACTCTAGAACTTCTCGATTAATGTCCTCATTATTGCAGTCTATTGAGGAATCAAAGATTTTTATTTCAAAATTCATTTGGTTGATGCTAGAATATTTTTGGTTGCGGCTTCAGTTTGTTTGGTGTTTTTGATAATGCAGCTAAGAAAATTGGTCGATTATTTTGGATTATACTAGCTTTCTATGATTGAATGTGGACGTTTTATCATTGCTTCTGTGTGAATGGATACTAATTCTGGCTTTCCATCCATGGTCTGATGGTTGTTCATCAGCAAGATGGAAAGATACTATACTAAACTGTATTTGTGAAAGCGTTATTTCGTTGGCTATTCTTGATGGCTTTCTGTAGTGATTTTCTTTTGAGTTTTAAATCTACGGTTGTGGGTATGATAGATCTATTTGACCTTCTTCTTTCACTGTGCTTGGTCTTTGCAAGGATAGAGATGAGATATTTGAAGCTTAGATTTGTGATCTTAAAGAAGTATGTCAGTGCATCTTTGTCTTTGATTCCATGGTAGAGATTGCATAAGCATCGAGTTTTTCTTTGCTTTTATGCATGCTATTGGTTTGCTTGGGTGGATCACTGTTTTGGTCTTCAAAGTTTAAGAGGAACTAGTTTGTTTTAACAAAGCAAGATCATATATTGTCAAAATATTTTTATATTGTGTTTTTTCTTTATTTATTTGCCAAGGCTCGAGGGCTGAAACATGGGAGGGTAACTGTGGTTTTCACATGGCCGTAGTTGCCTTTATTGTAGCTGGATACACAGTTTTGCAAATTTATCTTGTTTCAGATAAGAGTTGATATCAACAATAGTTCATTTTGAAAACTAAACAGTTAAACAATTCGTTTATCTAGAACAGGGACATAATTATCATTTATCCAGAATCAGCTGTTTTCGAAATGCACAAATCAAAGAGCTAGCCAGCTTATCAGGATAAACTGTTCATTAACAGATTATCAGGATAAGTTGCTTATCAACAGATTATCAGGATAAGCTGCAGCTGCCCCAAACAGACCCTCAGTCTCCTCCTTCGTATGGTTCTTTCGCACGATACATCTCGGCTCTACCGAACTCCTTCAGTTGAACTCCGCACGCACTCCTTATCCTTGTCTTCTTCGTCGACGCTCGACTAGGGCCCAACCGCATGTAGCGATACCGCCGACTCCTTCGACAGAGATGTCGCCTCTGCCCTATCCCAATCGTTGCTTCTTCTGGTACGCTACTCCTTCACCCTCTACTCTCTGGTCGCCTTCCAGTCTGATGCGTAATTTATAGGGTGAATTCCTCTCTTCGGCTTCTCAACTGTTCACCTCCCCAGTTTCTCGACTCCTCACTTTCCATTATTTCTGTTCGATTGCCCGACCCTTTGCTTCATCTTCCGCGATTCTTCATTCCTCTCCCCCATTTACAAAACCACTATAATCTTTCCCACTTACAAAAAATTTGTTCTCAAAGTTTACAAACAACATTTGCTATACATAAAATTAAGGTCATTCATGAAAAGTAATCACTATCAAAATAAAGAATTGATATAAGATGATTCAACTATACTTCAGAATACATAGATACTGAACACAAAACATGTTAATAAAAACACTAAAATAATAGATACTCATCACCATCAGCAGCAGTAGGTTCTTCAGGCTCACTATGAGTAAGGGAATATACTCGATATCAAACTGGTTGTCTTGATTAACCTGGGTAGGAGCTGTGGGTATAAACTATCTTTTTTGCCCATCTACAGTATTCTGTGAAGGAGTTCCCTTGGATTTCTGATCTTAAACATTTTTCCAGCCAAGAGATAGACAATATCGTGCTATATGACCAGGCTGGTGGCGTCAATAATACGTGTTAGAGCCCATCAAACATGCACCTTTATGTTGCATCCCACATTTGACACAATGTGCTGCAACACCCTGAGTCGTACCTTTGCTAACTCCACCTGAATTATTCTTAGACTTCTTCTCATTGGATTTTTCTGAGTGACTTGGTGTTCTTCTGCAGTTTTCCTCTTATGCATCTCTTTACTCTTCTGAGTAAGCTAATAGGTGATCTCTACTCTTGTAGTTCGTTCCACTAATACCGAGTATTCATCGATTCTTAAGGGTAGCAATGACTGTCTGATCAAATTTCTTAATCTCGAAAGGAATCTGTAGCATTTTTCTTCTGTGGTAGAGATTAATTGTGGCGCATACCTTGATAGTGCAGTGAATTATGCTTCGTACCGTATAGTTGTTTTCTCTCCTTGCCTCAACTTGATGAACCTATCCTGCATCTATCATCAAGCTTATAGGGGTATGGACCATTCTTTGAATAAGCCCACGAATTCCTGTCAACTAACAATTGTATTGGGCATGTCCCTTAATCTGTCTTGACGCTGCCCACACCACCATCTATAGACATCTTCATCCAAGACAAACGTTGTCAACAATACTCTTCTTTCATTCAGACAAGCCATACTATCTAGTATCTTTGCTATCCTCATTAACCGATTTTCTGTTTCAATTGAGTATTCGATTCCCTTAAACAAAGATGGACGCAAATATTAAAAAATCTTCAAGTACTTATCCACTGCAACCGCATCATTTCCGATATGATGCAATCTGGATTCTTGAATTAGCTGAGTCATCACAACCATCATTTGGGTGAGGGCATTCATGTTTACATTAATAGTAGGTTGTACTTCTTTGTTTTTTATCTGATTTTTTCTATGATATCGGGTGTGTCACTATGCCTGAATGAATAATAATTATTACTTTAAGTTAATTTTAAAATTTATAATTATTAAAATTTTATTATAATTATCTTATTGACTCTTTCATCAATACTACATTAATTTATCCTAAATCTTGGGCTCTAATATGACTTTTGTCATGACTCGGACCGGAGCATGGAATTATTCAAGACGGGTACAAAAAGTTGGACGATGTGAAATAAATTTTCTATATTCATCTACAATTTAATAGATAAAAAAGCCGCTAAATAATTTAAATTAAAATGATAAATTAAAATTACATTGTTGATGATTGTCCCCGTGTTCTATAAACATTTTCTCTTATATTGTTCATCTTTTAAATATTTAAAATTTACCTGAAAAGGTAGTTAAAATAATTGTGAGCTAAACGAACAATGAGTACTCATACTTCTATACTACAACAATATAAGGAAAATAAAAAACAATATGCATGTCAGTTAAGCTGCTTTATTAACCAATGTAAACATTTGATATGTTATTTAAAAGAGTCTATATCATTATCATAGCAATATCATTTCATATATGTACAACTGCCACATGAGACCCCTTCTAATAATGCTTACAACTTAATGTACTTCAATATCAATATTTTTTTCCATTGCGTTCACGGGTGCATTAGTGTTTTCGCACTAATACTAACAAGAAGTGTTTAATCATAGTCAATAATGCACATACAAACAGTCAACATAAACATATTTATTTGTCACATTCAATCATTCTATATAATATATGCACTACAATGCATGAGTAAATGACTATAACATTCACAATGATATAAAAAATAAAGAAAATAATAACTCAATCAGAATAAATCATCCTCCAATAATGTCAAATAAACAAATTATTAATATAGTTTAAAAGTACAAGTACTCATCTTGATGCTGATTGTTTTGTCTTGACGTCGACTCTTCTAAAGTGAAAACATAAGATAAACATGACATAAAATTAAATTTATTTATTATTTTAAGTAATTATTAACTTTTCATTATTAATTTATTATTTTATTATATTATTATTATTTCACGTATATATATATATATATAAAGCCCAAGGGCAAATATATTAATACGGAAGAAATATATAGAAATGTTGCATGAGAGAGCCTAAAAGAAAGTTTAACTCATGCAAAACAACACACACAAAACTCAAATAAAGCAAAGATACATAAAAGAAAAAAAATCAAAGGCTACAAAAAGACATAAAGGTGCTAGGGGCGTCCCACTTTAGTCCTCCTGCCCCTAGTTCGCGGAAGTGAGCCGAATAACAAATTAGTAAATTGAGTATCATTGCCCGTAGTAATCAAAGTGTCATCCATTAGATTCCTGAGCTCAAGTAAATCTTCATTTTTGTTCTTCCTCCTGGATGTGTAGACCTGCCATTCCTCCATTCCTCATCCGATGATTGGATCCGATGATTGGCTCATTTGATCAGTAGATTCCAAAGGTGGTCGGACAGTTGTAGGTCGTTGCACTTCACGATCCTCATGAGCTTGAGTAATACCAACATTTTTCTGGACCTGATGAGACAGTAGTGAAACAATAGAAATATTTTCACCTGTATTATCGGTGATAGGTTGGGTCTGGAGAATCTCTTTTTCCCCCACGATAGGAGGTTCCAAAGACGGGGGAGCTACAAGTGGGGACTGAATGATTGACATATTGTCTGCGGGGAAAGTGACGTCTTCTGGGGTATCCTTCTGATAATCAATAGTGTCAAAAACTTGGAGCTGATCAGGAGGAGATGGAATCAAAGCCTCTAGCGGAGCAATTTGCTTTTTTGGTCTGAGGTGGGGGTGCAGATGATGACATTGAGAACTGGAGTGTCCGAACATACGACAGTTTGAACAATACCGCGGAAAAGACTCAATCTCTAGCTTCTGCCAATATCCTTGATGTTGTGTGCCCAACCAGATTTCCTCAGAAGCGGGTGTAGTGATGTCTCTTTCAGCAAGTATTCTGGCTTCAGATGGACGGAAAATATTAAAAGTAGGAATGTCCGTATTGAGTGACTTTCCATAAGCCAAGACAATGAAATACAATACTTTTGAAAAAAATAATGAAATTTCAGACCAGGGAGGCGAATCCAAGCCGGAATGATTGACACTTCCGTCTGTGGGTCAAAATTCGCAGACCAATAACAGAATCTTTATTGCTTTGTTATCAATCCATATTATCCTTCTAGCGAATAAACACATGTAATCATCTTCGTTACTAATTTGAATAAGAATTGCCTCCCATTTTAATAGTCCAATTTTCCACTCTCCAACGAGGTGCATAAGTTCAAATTCTTTGTGAATGTCTTTGTGAATGCAAATTCTTTGTGAATGAGCTCCATTTTGGGATGACCATACAAAAATTTCCCAACCAAATTCAGACGACAGGAGGAAACAAGTTGAATACCTTCAGTTTCTGTAAAAAATATGGCAGACTTCCCATTTTTTCTAATAGGTTTTTTGATGTTCTCAGCCCACTCAAACAAAGGAGGGAAATATGGCGATGTAGGTGTGTCTGAGACGCGGACACCCGAAAGGGCAGCTACATACGATCTGTCTGAAGCCATCGAAAGCTTTGAAAGGAAGAAGACAGGAAGAAGTTGTTCGTAGAGAAGCCGCAGAGGAGTCGTAGAGGAGCGCACCCGCGAGAGAGAGCCGCAGAGGAAAGACGTAAGAACGTGAGACGAGCCGCAGAGCCTCAGAGGAATGGAGCCGCAGAGACGTCGGGCTGCAGAGGAACCGCTATGCGAGAAGGACTCGCAGACGAGCGACAGAGCGAGGAAATCTCGCGAGACGGGAAGACTTCTCTCAGAGTAAGAGAAGCGAGGGAGACGAACTGAGTCGAGCGCGAAGACCAGCAAAGACGAGCGAAGACGTAGCTGCTACTAGAGTTCGCCATCGGGGGATATTATTATTATTATTATTATTATTATTATTATTATTATTATTATATATATATATATATAATTCTTATTATTATTTTATTACATTAATTTCATAATTCTTTTTTATATTTTACCTCAGCTGTCCTAAAGTGTCCTTTGTCCTCCTTCGCAGTACTTGGCCTCCTTCGCACGAAAAAAAAATTGTTTGGTCCGGAGACCAGACGTAAATTTGCGTCCGGACTCCAATAAAGATTTGCCACGTGTAAATGCGGGCCCCACTGATAAAAAAACGAAAAATGCGTCTTTTCTTCCTTTGCACAGTTCCTTCGCACAATACCACTCGAGTCGACCAACCTCCTCCAGTCAAACTCCGCACGCACTTCCTCTTCTTCTCTTCATTGTCGACGCTTGGCTAGGGCCCAACCGCACGCAGTGATTCCATCGACTCCTTCGACAAAGATGCCCCCTCTGCCCTAACCCACTCGTCGCTTCTTCGGGTGCACTACTCCTCCTTCACCATCCTCTGCTCTCTGATCGCCTTCCCGTCTGATACGCTTTTTATAGGGCGAATTCCTCTCTTCGGCTTTTCTACTGTTCACTTCCTCTTCCCACTCCTCACTTCCCATCGTTCCTGTTTGATTGCCCGACGTTTCGATTCATCTTCTTCGATTCTTCGTTTCCCCTCCCCCATTTATAGAACCGTTACAGGAGGAGAATGAAGAGAAATACTAGCTATCTACATGAGCTGGCGAAGTGCTTGTGGTTCAATGAGTTATCGAGATTGAGCTCAAGAGAGATCAATAGTGATTTAGGCATAATATCTTTCATACCCATAACACTGTGAAGAAGAATATGTGTAATATCATTATAGATGAAGGGAGTTGTAAGAATGAATTGCCTACCAAGAAAGTGGATAAAATGAGCCCTAACATCCATATGCATTTCCAACTATATTTTTTGACTTGGTTAAAACAAAGAAAGATTAAGGTTGACAAGAGGTGCCTAGTAAAGTTTTTCATTGCAGAAAATATACACGAGTAATTGTGATATGATGTTATGCCGATGAATGCATGTCACATTTTATTGGGCCAACCGTGGTTTTATGACAGGGGTGCACTATAATATCTATATTTATTATGATTGTACTTTTTCCCTTTAAGGTATAAACAGTGATGCGTGCTCAAACAAAAATGAGACTATAACGTTTCGTGCTCTATTTCTATAGGCAATGAGTGGTGCCAGTGGGAATGGCCTTGGTGATATTGGAGGGTAGTTTAATGGATGTGCTGCTAAGTGAAATAGTGTGACCCTTATTGGAGCAGTTCAGGATACTTTGATTGACGTTCTATCTTCTAGTTTATCACTTCTGCATGAGATTCAACATGTTATAGATCTCATTTTAGCTTCAATGCTCCCTAGTTGTCTAGCTTATCGAATGTGACCAATAGAGCGCAGAAGCAAGTTGGGGATCGAATTACAGAGATGTTTGTACTAACATTGAATGTCCCTAAAGAAGATGGACTGTGATATTTAAGGATTTGCAACACTTGCAATAAGTTTTTAGAATTTTTCGAACATATCAATCATATGACCATCTAAAGAAGTGTCACTTTAACTTTGTAGGCATGCTTCCTTGGGTACACTATTTTAGTTGTTGGTATTGAAATCCACCCAATTAAGATCAAAGCTAATTCCAATGAGGTGGTAGTGTTGTAGTAGAAAGATTGCCAACAGTTGTACCCACAACAGGTTCAAGTGTATGTGAGTTATGAGTTTTCGCCTCTACCCCTGATATTTTCTGAAGATGGAGAGCTGCAAGGTTCTCCTGATTTTCAATCCGTGTAGGTAAGGATCCTTCAGTAATGTTTTCAATAGGGTTTGAAAGTGTAGGTTGCTCAGCAGGGCCATCTAGCTTCGCATCAATGACAGAAACAATATTTTCAGGGAGGGTGTCTATAGGGGCAATTAAATAAGACACCAAATCCTGTCTTGTGGTAGTTTTATCTCCAGGTGGAACAAATATGTCCAGAGCAGTGGAAACTCCGTACTTATTCACCTGAACTTTAGATTTCAAATTAGGATAGTTTATGACATTTACCAAGGGTATGTTTAAACATCTTACAATGAGAACAATAAGACGGTCTATGCTCCATGATGATTTGTTGTCAATATCCATTATGAGTTGTGCCTTACCAGATTTTAGTAACATCAAGTAAAGTAATATCTCTTTCGACAAGTATTTTGGCCACAGAAGGTCTGGTTAGGTTGAAAGTGGGTAAATCTAACTTCATAGGGTCCCCAAGTATGACCCCAATAGAGTAGAGAACCTGATGATGAAAAAAATACAGCTTGAGACTGGGTAGACTAAACTATACCAGTACAGTAGAAGATTCATGATTGATGTCAAAATCAGGACACCGCTTGAGTAACTTCATTAATTTGTCTGCAATTTTAAGATAGTTTTTGGCGAAAATCCGAGTGTAGTCTTCAATCACGGTTAATTGAATCAATGCATGTATCCCATCTATAAGCCCCACTTTCTACTTTCCTGCTAGTTTGAGATCTTTAAAATCTATCCTGATAACTTCCATAGTGGTTGCCCCCACTGAAATTTTCTAATAAGAGCGAACTTGAATTTCTTCGTCAGTGATGAAATTTCTATCTCAGAGAAAAAAAATGCTGCTTTCCCACTTTTCCTAGTTGCATTTTTAATAAAGGGGCAGTCATCAGTCACATATACCATCACGATACTCTTTATAACTTGAAGGAAAGACAACTGTCGACTCCACCTGAGGATTACCCACCACGTGGGCAAATGAGGCTTTGTCAGGTTCAACCGAAGAAGGGAACTTCATCACAATAACGAAAAGCCTACCAAGTCGGGCAGAGAGCAAAAATGACGAGCCGAAGATGGTCGGGGTGAAGCCGCGAAACAGGCGCAACTAAACGAGGTGTTCGAAGACATACGAAACGCCGCGCAGAAAACACGAATCGCAGAGACGATGCCTCGACAAAGACCAACGGAGACGACGCCGAAGCCCTTTGACGTCAGGCAAGACGAAACGTTGGCGCGAAGGAGGAGACGACGTGTGAAATATATATATATATAAACACACACACACACACACACACACACACACACACACACACACACACACACATATTTATGCACTTTTTTTATGAGAAAGCCCAAAGTTAATATATTAAAAATGAAGAAGAATACAGATAGATTGTGTGAGAGAGCCCAAGCATGATACCCTACCCACACGATAACTTCTACATGCAAATGGTTCCAAAAAGAGAAAATACAGAAAAATACATGAGAGACTTAAAAAAAATCAAAAGTATCAAAATACGTAGTATCAGGTAGCTAGAGAGCGACCCAATTTTTCGTTGCCTCTGCTTCTAGTTCTAGTAAATGAGCCAGTTAATAAATTGGTAAGATGAGTGTCATTGCCAGTAGTAACCAATGTATCATCCAATAAGTTCCTAAGTTCCCGAGCTTGAGTCGGCCTCCATTCTTCTTCTTCCTCCTGGAATAGACTTGTCATTTCTCATCTGAAGATTGACTCACCTGATCAGTAGATTGGTCTAAAATGAGCCGGACATGTGAAGGTTGTTGAACATTAGAAGCAAATACTTGTTGTACCATCCGATCTTTTATTGGATCAAAGGAGCACTCTCGCGTGTCTTGGCATGTAAGTGAGTCTTCTTCAATAACAGTGAGTGGTATAAGTGTGTTTAGATCTGTACCTGTAGTATGATGTTTTTCATCAGGAACTGCGGTGTTGGATAGAGGATCGACTTGCACCTTCTCAGCAGTGATGGTAGGTGGTTGATCTTTAACGATATCTGACCTTAGATGAGGATGCAAGCGATAACAAATAGTAGAACTTTGACCAAACATACTACAATAAGAGCAATAAGGAGAATGTGGTTCTATTTCAACCTTTTATCAATGCCCGTTGTGAATGGTTCTAATCCATACCTCATCCGGAATCAGTTGAGTGATATATCTCTATTAATATATCTCTAACCTAACACACAAGCCACAGAGGGTCTGGTGATAACAAATGTATGACTATCAAACTTGAGAGGCTTACCGTAAACAGTTGCTAAGAAGTAGAGAATTTTTAAGTTGAACAGATGTAATTTTAACCTCGGGAACTTTATCCAAACATGAATAATAGGAGATTCTACTTTTGGATCAAAATCGACTGTCCACTTCAGAATTTTTATAAAACGGTTGTCGATCTTGATAACATTTCAAGAAAAAATACGAGTGTAATTGGTATCGTGAGATAACTGAATAAGTATATGTCGACCGTCAAGTAAGTCAATATTCCAATTGCCCAATAGCTTCATAGCATCAAAATCTGTTCGAATGATCTCAAGTTTTGGGTGATCATAAAAGAATTTCCCCACTATAGCAAAAAACCAAGAAGATGCGAGAGTACTAGTTTCAACCTAAGTGAGAATAAGAGCAGACTTCCCCTTTCCATTTTTTATACCAAGCTTTTTAATGAAAGTTTGATCACCGTCACCTTCAAGAGCCCGTCACCTTCAAGAGCCCTCCATCTTCAAGTGCTTCGTGGAAAGATTGTGGAATATTGCAGGACTTGCCAATACGAAAACCAGACTTTGAATCTAAAAGAGGAGCACGAGTAGGAATAGGAAAATCGCCGACAAGTGTAGTGGTATGGGAACGGATCGCTGAGGCTATCTCCAGAGCGGCTAAGCAGGAGCACCGAACTAGAGCCCACTGCCGCTGACGACGCCATAATATATATATATATATATATATGTGTGTGTGTATATATATATATATGTGTGTCTATATATATATATATGTGTGTGTATATATACACATATATGTGTGTATATATACACATATATGTGTATATATATGTGTATATATACATATATATATATATATATATATATATATATGTATCGATACATATACATGTATATGTATAATTTTTTATGAATTAATTTATTTATAAAATCATTAACCTAAGTTTTATTTAAATATTACTGTAGTTTAATTAATGTAATTTATTGTGAAAACCTGAACTTTCACTTTGCAGCACATGCAACAGTGAAGGGTTAAAAGGATGGTTGAGCTTAAATTTACTAAAAAATTATCCTCATTTCTTATTCCGAGAATTCCTGGAGATGAATCGTGATGGAGAACAGAGATGAGGGAAGCATTGAAGAAAAATAAGGAGGAGATGAAGTGAAAAAAAAAAAAAGAAAATGAGAAGAGAAGAAGAAATGGAGATGAGAACGATAAATGCAAAGAGGAAAGAGAGAGCAGGGGAAAAAAGAAAGTTGATTTTAATTTAAATTTGAATTTTTGGGTATTCGTTTAATAAATCAATTCAATTTGTGAATGTGGGTTTTTAAACTTAAAATTATAGTGATTTTATGGTTGTTTACAAAAGGAAGATGTTTCGGGGAGTCATTTTTAATGGGGTAAATCATCAAGTGGATAAAATTTAAAAATTTTAATATAGGAAAACAAATCTTTTAATTTTTTTGTATGTCTACTTTTTTATTTAGTAGATTAATGTTTGAGATGCACTATAAAGTCTTCCTATCTTACTGTTCATGAGCAAAGAATCACTTAAAATTTAGTTGATACAAGCTTGCTAGTAAGTACATTTTGATTATATAAATATTCTGTTAATTACTAATTTTGGTAAAAGAAAGAATATAAGATCCATTGGTTATTTATTTACATATGTAATTACTTAAAATATTTGATCAAAAATCATCATGCTGTCTGCATCAGTACAGCTCTGTACCTGAGAGTTTCAGCACTAACTCTGATGGTATGATAACTCTCACAATAGCATAAAATTTCTTATTGTAGGCGAGTACTTTCTCCTAGAATTATTCAGCTTTTCATTAAAGCAAACAACATTGTATCCACCCTGACTCAACGCTGCTCCAATCCTTGCATTAGATGCATTACACTCAACCTAAAACAAAGAATGGGAATCTAATTTATTGTTTCAAAGCATCAAAACTAATCTTTGTTTCATCTGAACAAATGACTCTTTCTAATATGAGAAGCTCCGCAAGAGGGCTGCTATAGAGCTAAAACTTCTTTTAAACTTCATATAAGAAGAAACAGGTCCATGGAATTGGCGTACCTGAGTGAACAATTATGGGCTGAGATAATTCACAATCTCCTATATCTTAGCAAAGTCCATCTAGATGCTGGCTGTTGAAACAAGGAATCTGCGAGATTCTATGAATTAAGATCACACTGGACGACTTAAAAGTCACAATGAGGATATAATGTAATAACAAATCTATCATCAATATTACTCACAAGTTTTTACAATATAATCGTACTAAATACGTGGAAGTTGATGGATGTTTTATAAAAGAAAAATTAGAAACTAGATTGATTTGTACTTCATGTCTTAATAAAAAGTTGATTTTTTGACATCTCCATCATATGGCCCCACATTCGAGAAATTTGTCGACAATATCGGGATGGTAGATTTCTATGATCTAGTAGAGGAGAAATATTGAAGAGCTATTGGATCAAGAAGGGCCAACAAAGAAGCTTGATAAGAATAATTAGATGTCATGAATTCATTGCTTATAAGAAAATAGCTCTCTCATTTATTCACATGCAAATAGGTAAGAAAGAGCCCACAAATTGCTACCTTCACACTACTCGATAATCCTTAAATGATCAAATGGCGGATAGCTGGAGGCATGTTTTTGTGTTTTTTTTTTTTGAATTATTTATTTCCTTTTTTCTTCCATGTAATTTTGTATATGAATATCCATTGAAAGAATGAGCAATTTAAATTTTCCTGGCTGCTACTTTTTTTACAACAGTTTACATTCAGAGGTTAGTGACATAAAACAATCAAAGCAGGAGATTGCTGATGATCCCATTCAGTAGCTTTAAATCCCCATTTGTCGAAATTTAAAGGATGCTTTTGATTTATTCTGTTTCTTTTTTTCCCTTTTTCTAGGACGACGTGAACACAGTGACCTTTGCTGATGAAACTGGTAATATCATATATTCAGGTGGTGATGACGGTATCTGTAAGGTACTTTCTGATTATTGCCATCGTTAATTTCTCCTGGTTAAAAATTTCGTTTTGAGCATGGCCGGATATTTGGATGTTTTCTCCGATCTTTTAGTTAAGCTTTACTGAAATAAGGAATGCTACTCCAAAAAGTTTTGTTTGCAACTTTTTTTTTGTTTGCATCAATGTACCGTGCAAACAGAATGGGCCGTGTAATTAATTGAATTGTATCCCTTTTATTGTCTTTTGCACCAATCATAGTTGTTAAGCTAGCAAGCCAACCGGTGCAATGCACGGAAAAACATGCCAATTCCAATAAGGAATCATGCCTTTAAAAAATAAAGATTTTTAAACCTCGTAGAACCGTTTCAATCCTCAGCAAATATCTTCTAAACTGAGCAAGTTGCTGTGCAGCCTATTTTGGAATTCAATCATTGGTAAATCTACAATGCATCCATAATTACAATGAAATATTTATAAAATAAGTTCTACACATAATAATATATTTTGTTATCTTTAATTATAAATTACACCTGCACTCTACCAATCCATAATTTGGTTAATGAGAATCTGCTTAAAGTTTTAAATGAATGTCCTTAACAGCAATATGAGGCTATCGGTGGATTTTATCCTTTAGCCAATGTAAGAGATGATGGTTGTCATCTCATCTAAATTATATTTTAAAGGGAGAAACAAATTAGGGTGTTTGCATCTTCATGTTGGGAGTGTAGTTTTTTGTCTGCTGTGTTTGTTTTGCATCATCTTCTTATTCGAATTTGTCACCTAAACCTTTAAACAAGTTACAGTGAAGTTAAAAAAAAAAAACGTTGGCAGTAAAGTTTGTATTGAGCCAAACGAAGCAAAACCTGTGCTCTCCATTAAATCGAAGCATCATGGAAAAATTGCTGGAACAATCCAACATTCTTCAGAACTGGGTTACCTTTCACCCAATTTGCCTTCCGGCATGCAAATGCTTCGTTGATAAGTTCATTTGGAAGCATTCATGCCTATCATTTTTTTTGCATGATAATAATATTGAATATTAAAATTTGTTTTACAGCATGTAACAATATCACGTTTTTGTACATCTTGCAAAGAACCCCCAACTTGAAAGTGCAAAAATCTCCTTTTGCATCATCATGTTGGGAGTATACTGTAAATCTTTGTCCTCCGGTGAAAAAAGATGGGAGTGAACTATTTGTCCGCTGTGTTTCAAAAGAAAATGATTGTTTTTGAAAAACTTACTATTTTATTCAACATGTGTATAAATAGGTTTTACAATGTTTTAAAAATGATCCCAATAAATCCCTCTAATTACACAACTCATGACACTTCTCCTCAAGATTGGCGAAAAATGTTCACTCAGTCCATTTTGTCACATAATCTAGCTAACTCCACTGAACTAAGTCCTTTAGTGAGGCTATCAGCTACCTGCTCTCCAGTTACCACATGACTTAGTTTCAACAATCCGTTGTTCAGCTTCTCCTTGATGAAGAATCTATTAATCTCCTCCACATGTTTAGTTCTATCTTGTTGCACCGGATTGTTAGCAATGCTGATTGTCGACTTGTTGTTACACCACAACTTCATTTGAGTTCACTGACCCACTTTGAGTTCAACAAACAAGGCTTGTAACCACATCATCTCAGGAACTCCTAATGCCATGACCTTGTATTTTGCCTCTGCTGTTGATCTTGCTACAAGAGACTGTTTCTTGCTCTTCCATGAGACCAAGTTGCCAAACATGCAATATCTTGATGTTGATCATATGTCATCAACACAATTTGTCCTGTCAGAATCACAAAAATCTTCATCATTTACATGCTCCTTCATGAATATCAACCCTTTCCCTGGTGCACTCAAGGAAACCGGGTTGAGTGAGTGTAGGAATGCAGGCACTCCAATGTATCCCAATTAGAAATTGGGAGATGGTAAGGAAGACGATCTAATGAATATAGTTTGACATCGAAAATTGGTGGAAAAGTTGATATATTTACCACATACATGACCATGTACTGCATTTGCTGTGAGTTTAGTAAGTCATTTTATGCATTCACCCTATGAAAAACACCTTGAAGCAGTTAACATAATTCTTAGATATCTAAAAGGTATACTAAGAAAGCCTCAGAGGACCCCACAAAAGAGCATAGATGCATACACTAATGCAGATTGGGTAGGCTCAGTTATTGACATGATCAAATTTTAGTATTGCACCTATGTGGGGAAACTTGGTTATATGGTGACGTAAGAAACATAATTTGATTGCAGTGAGTGTGCTAAGGTAGAATATAGGGTTGTGATTGATGAAGTATGTGAAATTTTTTGGTTGAAAAGAATTCTTGAAGAGTGGCTGGTCTCAATAAGCATGCCGATGAACTTATACTGTGACATTAAAGTGGCCGTAAGCATTGCAGAAAATCTAGTGCAAATATGATAGCACAAAGCATGTGGAGATGGACAGACACTTCATAAAGTGAAGATTGATTGTGGAGCTATTTGCATGTCATTTATCCTTACTGCTCAACAAATGGTATATATCTTCTCTAAATGATTGTTTAAACCTAATTTTGAGCTTCTTGTAAGTAAGTTGGGCATGATAGATATCTATGCTCAGACATAAGAGGAGTGTTCGATTTTTAGTGAAATTGTTTATTAGTATATTCAATTATTTTTTTTCTATTTAGAATTATTGGTATGTCATCATTCATGTTTCTTTTTTTTATCATGAGAAGTTATGACTGATTTTATTAGTCTAATGTGGGAGTCATTTCCTTCTATTTATGTTGCAATCATTTTCTATGAAATTGAAGAGGAATAATTATTCTCTTCCCAAAACCTACAATTTTCATCTCAATTATAGTAGTTTTCATTTACATTGTTTGAGTCATCGTATTAATTTAGTGCAGCATTTCAGTATGACGTTGAAATTTGCTTATATTTAGATATATCTTGGCTCCCTCGAGTTGCTTAATTTTATCTGAACTTAATAATCTTCAGATTTGGGACATGCGTTGCTCTACTTCGGATAGCAAAGCAGCAGGGGCCTTATCAGGTCATATAGAAGGAATTACGTATATTGACAGCCGTGGAGATGGTCGGTACTTCATTTCAAATGGCAAAGATCAGACTACGAAAATGTGGGATGTCCGCAGAATGTCCTCCAAACCTGAATAGTAGGTGTTACTGATGTCAAATTTTGTTTATTTTCATTTTTGCTAGATAAAAATCCAACTATTTTGACCGAAAACTACTTATATGGTATACTTTTTTCATTCGAAAGCATAGAAGGATATAAAGTCCAACAATTGAAAATATCAACATTTTAGGTTATTTTTGCTTGGGAACTATTTCTAGGTTATTATTTTATCATTTTATAGACTTCTACTTTGTTTTTGTG
Source organism: Phalaenopsis equestris (assembly GCF_001263595.1). Taxonomy (NCBI): domain Eukaryota; kingdom Viridiplantae; phylum Streptophyta; class Magnoliopsida; order Asparagales; family Orchidaceae; genus Phalaenopsis; species Phalaenopsis equestris. Next base: position 219,950 of record NW_018164985.1, on the reverse strand, counting down.
TATTTGGAGATTGTAATCTCTGACTTCTATTCTAAAAAGTGTTGTATCCTCTTCTTTTAGTAAGCCATGTCTTTGCAGCTTGTTTTGGAATAGCCAAGTGTGCCTCATAGAAGCTATCTTTCGTAGTTCTTTCGGTTGTTTTCAGCCTGGACAACCAGCAATCGTTTTTCATTCCTTTCCAAACACTGTCGACTTCTCAAATCCTCATTTTCTTTTTATTCCATAAACTTTAGGAACTCTAGAATAGTGTCACCACCCATTCCCCAAACTTCTTCTTGCTAAGAGGACTAGCAACCCTTGCTACTTCAAGGACAACAAAGACCATGAAACAGGAAAGAGGGCTTTATAGGGCAACAGACGACGAAAAGTGCAGATAGCCTTACTAGATTCCAATCGAAGGAGTTGATACATAATTATTGAAGAGAAAAAATATGCCCTACTTGTATTGGTTTTGTTTTCCATCCTATCGAAGCATGTTTTTGTGTTAGCCTTTTTCCTCTTGTGAAAAGTTTCTGAGATATAAAAACTACTTTTTTCAGTACTTGATGTTTGTAATCAAGTTGATGTGGTGCTGAATTGCTCATTGGAATTGAACAGCCGAAGCCATTTTTCCCATTTCAAACGATTTTGCTTCTTTATAATTTTTGTTTTTACTTTTTTAGCCGCTGGATCTATTACTGGCTTTCATGATTTTTACTCACAGTGTGGCTGACTTAATATTATTATTGCTGAATATGGCAGCTTCAGGAGAAGAGGTCCTCATTGGGACTATAGATATATGGCATACCCATCGAGAGCAAACAAATCGAGACATCCAAGAGATCAGTCTGTAGCCACTTATAGAGGCCATGCAGTATTATGTACTTTGATACGATGCCACTTTTCCCCTGTCCACAAGTGAGTAATAGTTTCCACCATATATACGACGCTAATCATGTTTTGGAATTGCCTTCATGAAATTATGCTGAAGCTTATTGCCATTAATTTATTGACTTTATATTCTGTTTTATCCTCTGCAATTTTTTAGAAAGTACGTGATTGTTCTTTACAGATGAAGATGAATTTTTCTGCTTTGTAATTGTAAAAAATTGATTCTTATTATTATTTCAAACCCTTGGCACATGCAGCACTGGTCAGAAGTATATTTATTCAGGATCCCATGATGGATGCGTTTACATCTATGAAGTGGTATGCTATCAGACCTTTCTTCTGTCCTTTATTTGCACGATTTTCTATATATTTGACAGTTATATGGTTCATGGAACCATATAACCGACAACCGACGTTATTACAGTAAATTCGTATGTCTCATGTTTTGTTGCTAGTAGGAATGTTTTTGAAGTAATATATTTTTTTTTAAATGACCTCAGTGTAACGTGCCTATATATGTATACACACCTTATGAATGTTTGAATGGAAGGAATGATTATTGACTTTCAGAGCCAAAAGTTGCTTGCCTTCGCACTCCTTTCCTCCAATGATTTGTGTTATCTCTCAATTAGCAATAACTTTTGTGGCTCTTACTAATTGCGAAGTTATTAAAAGATGAGGGGTTCTATTGAGTGAGAATAGAATAGATAGATCGAATTTTTGGCGTTTAAATTGTTAAATGTCAAGCAATAATGATGGACGAAGTGAATGTTTTAATCGATTAGCTATTTTGGATCTGTTACACTGAGAATTTCGGATGCCAACAAAAGCATGGCTTTTTAAGTTTGGAGGGTTAGAATTTAAAACTTTATAACGAAGGTCAAACTTTATAAACCATAATCATTGCTATTGCCAACCTCCTAATACCACTTAAATAGTTTTTTAATGTAACCATGAATGACATAAATGAGCTCATTCCAAAGTAAACCACCATTGTTAGTTGAAACCATTGCCTTGCACGTAGCTTTACCTTTCCACACAAAAGCTTTCAGCCCTTAGATAATCTTGCTATTTACTCAAAAGACAAATTATTGCCACTGAAGACAAAAACTTAATAATTATGAAGATATTCATACCTCTCAATTCCTACGTATCTACATAACATATGTAACACCCAAACTTCAATTCTTACATAACATACCACCTTTTCTATGCATGAAAAAGTGCATTTCACTTATAAAAAAAAAGAAAAAGTGATAATTTTTATGTGATAAGAAAGATTTGGGTAGTATAAATGTAAAAGTCACTCTCATTGTCTTTGCCTAAACAATTTCAGATCACTGGAGCCCAAGTTGCCAAACTTGAATTTGGCAGCTCGACCGTTAGAGACTGTAGCTGGCACGCTTCCTACCCTATTCTCGTCAGCTCCTCTTGGGACGGCATTGTCGGTAGATGGGAATTCCCGGGGACAGATTCCCAACCCATCTTACCAAAAAGGAGGCGGCGGCATCGGTAAATTAAAGGAACATGCTCAGAGCATTTCTTGTATCTGTTGTCTAATACCATTTCAGCGCAAGTGCTTCATATTCAAGCATTAATCGACAGGCATAAATACAATGATGCCTGCTGTTAAATTTTAAGCATAATGTATTTGGGGCTTTGGGATTTTTTTTTAAAGATTTATACATTGTCTATATTTGGTCAGCTGAAAGCTTTTTTTATAGTATTTAAAATAATGTCTATTTCTGTGTTTGTTTTGATGGTCAAATTTTAGGGATGTAATTGGGCCTAACTCAAGGAACTTACAAGCTATGCTAGAGTCAAACTCTACTTATTAGCTTGTAAAGTTGTTCATTTTAAAAAAATATATATTAATCTAAAATGTATTTAAAATAAAAATATTTGACAATTATATCTTCTGCCGAATAATTTTTTTATTATTTCTCCTTCAAATATTTATTCTTTTTATCATTTTATCATAAGTGTTGTTTTAACCAGAACTATTGTTTTCTTTTACAAAATTCCATATGATTTACTGACGCAATATATTGGTAGGATTAACCACTAAAATTTTGAATGTCAACTGGCCAAAATGAGTGAGAAATTGTAATCCATGTCAGGTTACGAGTATTGTAGTAAATCAAAGCATAAAATGTAGTTACCAACTGGAACAGACTCTAATTGTCTTCTATAACTAATGATTTTTGCCAATCATCAAAATAAAAGCTTATAGAACGCAACAAAACGTAGGTTTCCAAGTCACAGAATGAGGAACTTAGCGTGCCCTTGCAGCATAGGCCAAGGAGACAGCAGCAAAGATGGTAGTTGTAGCAGGAAAAAGCCACTTCCATATTCCCCATTTGCTCTTTCCACAGGTAACAGATACCTGCAGGAGCTCCAGCCCTTGGTTTAGATCCTTAATCCTTGCGTCTTTGTCCTTCATTGCTAGCTTTATAGCATCCAAATTGTCCACAAACAGCTTAATTTCCTCGTAGTTCTCGATTTCTAATCCCCTTTCTCTACTGTTGTAATTCGCTTGGGTTCTCTCAGCATCCATTACCTCAGCAGTCATCTTCTTCAACAGAGAACACACTTGGCTGGAAGCATCCTCTGAGATCTTCAGCTTCTTCTCGATATCCTGAAGTCCTTGGTTTGAAATTTCAAGTTGCTTCTCAAGAGAAGCTTTCTCAAATATCAATGAATTTATGCGTTTCTTTGTGTCCACATTCTCTGTAGTGAGATGATTTAGTTTTTTCTGTAGTAGCATTTCCTGAGCTACAGCCTGGTTCATTTTTCTCTGCATTGCAGCACGGCTGTCTTCTATAACGGCTAGTTTTTCACTGCAAGTGCTATGGGCATCTTCAAGGCTCTTTCTAGCGGATTGGAGCTTTGATATTTCTGCCTGCAAGTTACTGATCTGAATCTCATATTTAGCGCTGGCTTGATCAACAAAATCCTTCTCAGCTGCCATTTTCGTCATATTCCTCTTCAACTCATTCATTTGCAAGGCCGTTTCTTCCTCCTTCAAATCAAATTTCTTCTGTAATTCTAACTTCTCCTTCTCTAAACGGCCTAACTCAGTCATATTCCTCTTATGATCCTCCCAAGCTTCGACCTTCTCTTCCTCCAGTTTTTTAACAGAAACTTTCATGCCACACAGTTCATTTTCCAGTTCACCTCTAACTTCCTTCAGAGAACGACGCTCTTCTTCCAAAGCAGAAATCTTTGAGCAATTTTCTTCATTCTCAGTTTTCAAAACATCAAAATCAACACCTTCTTCAATTTTCATCAGCACCATCTCTCTTACTAATTTCTCTACCAATTGTTTATTATCTTCAAGGATTCTCTCCAAAAAATCCTTTTCATGCATGGCAGATTGCAACTCTTCTTCAAGCTTTCCGCACTTGGCATCAGCAACCTGCTTCTCCTTCCGCACTTGCTCCAAGGACGGAATAAATGTTTTCAACTCCTCCACCTCCTTCCTCTTCTCATCAAGATCACTCCGACTCAAATCTCTTTCCTTCGCTGTGCGCTCCAGAAAGCTCTTAACCTCATCCTTCTCTCTTGCCATAGCAAGCAGCCGCCTTTCCGCCTCATGGAGCTCAGTAGCAGCCAACTCAGCCTTCTTCAGCATCTTCCCCGTCATCTCTGTAGTGCGTGCAGTCGCTTCAGAGAGGACTAACCTAAAGACTTCACGCTCAGTGACATCAAGGATTTCATGGTCGGCAGCCAATGAAGCTAGCTCGGAGCGGAGCTTTTCGTTCTTTTTACGGCCATCTGCCGCCACCTTTAGGAGACGGTTATTAAGTGTTTTAAGGTTCTCCATTTGGGCTTCAGTCGAGGGTATACGGTTCTTCTTCGCCATGAGAGGAGAGATTTAGGGTTTTGGATTTGCAGATAGTGACAATGGCGTTTGCTTTATAGGAGAGCGACAAAAATGAACGGCCGGATAAAAAGCTGCAGCGGGGGATACCGAAGGGGAGAGGAGCGGGCCGCTTCGGGCAGCGCCGAACTAGAATCTGATGGAGCAGGGAAAAACGGACGGCGGAGATGATTCGGATTATTCTGGGACGATTCAGTGTTGGGTGACCGTTGGGGGTGTTCATTGCATGGGTAATTTTGAATAAAAAGATATTGATACCGGCCGTGAATCTCACCTCCCAATTCTTATATATTTACATATCGAACACTAAAACCTAATTTTTTTTTTTAATATCGTTTAAGTCTTTTTTACTCATTAGAATTCAAAGTTTGAGACTTTAATCACTTGTAATAAATAGACAATGAATTACATACACACAAATACACACTCACCTATATATACATCGATACATCTACTCGATGCGGCCTTTTGAGTAAGAAATATTCAAATCATCTAGAGCTCTGATTTCAACAAACTTATCGTTAAACTGACCAGCTTGACAAGATAAACCCAATGTTACCAAAATTAGTCCAATCATAGTCAAATCAAGCTTAGATGAAGTCATTAAACCACTCTTTGAAGTTTTTCATACATATCTAGAGCGTTAAACGAATGTTGAATCTAGCAACCTATATTCGATTTGAGCGTCTCAATAAGTCGAATCCAACGAGCCCAAGATTGCTCAATTCCGACCTCATTTAGGCACTCAAATGTTCATCAAACATCGTTTGATCGAAGGAAGCCCTCCAGACCGTCTGATCACAGTATTTCATATCCGTGCATTCATTACACCCATAACACTGTGAATAGAACCCCATCCCTCTCATGAGAGGGGGCTGGAAGTTAGAAAGAGAATTTAAAGTTTTGAGAAGGAGCTGAAGTCCAGCACCACCCCTGTCACCGTCAATCACTGTCGACTGCCGCCTACCGCTGTCGACACTCGCCGACCCCCTCGACAACCACCAACTACCACCGATCGCTTTCGACTACTATCGACCACTGTCGACCACTGTTGAAAACTGCCGACAACCATCGACAACCACCAACTGTCGTCGAGCACTACTATCAACATCAACCACTACCGACCATCATCGACCTTTGACCGCCATCGATAACCACTAATCACCGTCGACCACCACTGACCAGAGGCCATCAGTCAGCATTGTAACTTGGAAAACCTAAGCTCTAAGAGAGCCACTGGGGAAAACCCTAAGACTAGATCCTAAGCTCTAGAGAGAGAAAAATGATATGATAGACCTCAAAGAAAGAACAGGTTAACATTAGCCAACTATGTAGCATCAACATCGCCTCAAATCTATAATTGGGAGGCCAAAGTTAAAATTAAAAAAAAAAACACCATATTATTATTTACTATAATTGAGGCACTACCCTAATTTTCTCCCTTGTCCACAAGCTCTAACCTTGGTGATGTGGCTTCATGAACAATTCAGATTCAATAAATTTATGATATAAATTTGAGAAGAGAAGTCAAAGAAGAGAAACTTATGGTCATCACAATGCATTTTCTATGAGCATCAAGGAAAATAAAATATAGAAGACTTCATGAGAAAGAGAATCGTCTTCCTCAAGCAAAAGGCGACCGTTATTCAAAGAAATGGCTCAGATAACTAACAATCAATCACCTTTAACTGCTCAAACAAGCCATCTAAATATTAATAGATGACTTATTTTAAAATAATAATAATTTTAGAAATGCCTAAATATAAATAGTATTGAATCTTTATATTCAAATGAGAATAGCAAAATCTTGCCCACATATCAGTTTGTTAATATTTATGTGCAGAGTCCAATGAAATCACGCCACACACGTGAAGGTAAGAAAAAAAAAATCGACCCGGTAACACAGGGAATATTCCTCCCGTGTTATTCAAGTGTTATTGTGTGTTATTCAAGTATTTTTGATGTGTTATTATTTTGCTATAACACCAGAAATATTCTTAGAATACAATAATACATGAATAACATACAATAACACCTGAATAATACGGGGGAAATATTTTCCGTGTTACCGGACCTTCACGTGTGGTGTGTTTTTATTGGACTTGACACGTAAATCCAAAAAAGTTTAGGAAAATACGAAATGTATGCCGAAAATGTTAAAAGACTTGAGAGAGATGATGGCGTTGAATATCCTTATTAATTAGATAATAAATGGATCTCATATAAACGAACAACTTAAATTCCGCTAGCCAATTTGCAAGTACCATCGGCTGACGTGTGTACTGCTCATCCTCTTGAAGTAAGGATGAGTACAAATTTTCAAAAGAGCATTTTATTAAAATTTTTTTAATAAAGAATATTTTTAAAATATAAATGGAATAGTTATTCGTGAAATTAAGAGTTTGTTTGGGGCAATTATCGTTGTTTGAAGAAGCAGAAGCTTAAAAACTAGCTATAACTTTTATAATTGTTAAATTCAAATCTGTCTGAGCGTTGGACCGAGGAGAGATCACCGAAAGAGGGAGAGAAATGTGAGAGAGAGAGAGAGAGAGAGAGAGAGAGGAGGACTTTACTCGGTCGGGGAAAAAATTGAGTATTTCTGGGCTCGTTGACTCATTTTATTCCATAAAATTAGATGTTACAAATGATAGTGCCAAAAAACTCCTTTTTTTACACCAAAAAGCCCTAGTATCTAAAAAAGATAAGAGAAATAAAATGTGCAAAAATCACATGTTTGACTATATTTTGAAAAGACAAGCAAAATGCATCTTAGTTTTTTTTTTTATTTTGATGTTGGATTGTCTCGAGATCGATGCAGACTTTCATGTCCATATTTTTTTTGCCTTGGTTCTGATGACATTCAATACATAAGAAATTAAGAGACTTATATGTGCATTTCCTGAAGATCATGGTTGCTTTAGTGTGACTATCTAGCAGACCGAAGTAGAGAGGTTATTGGCCGATTTAAATAAGGTGGTTGAGGGAGAGTAGTGCGCTTGGTCGGTCGACTAAAGTGAGGTGCCGACTACTTGAGATCTGTGCAGATTATTTTTGAGTATATGTATAAGCTTTTCTATTTTTTTTTTTTGTTTCTTGATAGTGATAACTATAATAAGTGCAAGGAAATTTATAAAGCAAATAAGTCTTGAATGCATAACTTGCTAATGACACTCCATGCTTAGCGCTTTTTGTCATTAGTTCTCGTATCTTTTTTTGTCATATGTTGAATTTGTCATTCTAGTATTTTTCCTCTCAGAAGGAAGTTGTCGAGTTCCGATGGCTGGTCCGAGGAATAATCGACTATCAGTGGAAGAGTAGGCCGTCGGATGAAAAGTTGGTTGTCAAAGGAACTGTCTAACCATTGCTCGTCCCAGTGGGGAGTCTTGTAATTGCTCGTCCCAGAGGGGAGTTTTGTATTTGCTCGCCCCGTAGGGGAGTCATAGTGATACTTGCCCTGGAGGAGATTCTTTTAGGTGCTCGCCCCAGAGGGGAGTCTTAGAGTTACGTGCCCCGAAGAGGAGTTTTGGAGATGCTCGCCCCGAAGGGGAGTCTTAGAGTTGCTTTCCTCAGAAGGGGGGTATTGGTGATGCTCGCCTCAGAGGAGAGCCTTAATGTTGCTATGTCCGGAGGGGAGTCTTAGAGTTGCTCGCCCCGGAGAGAAGTCTTGGAGATGCTTGACTCGGAGGAGAGTCTTGCAGTTTTGCACCCGATCGAATGCTCTTGTCGCCTTTGTCGGTTGTTTTGTTATCCTTTGACCGATCAGACGCTCTGGGCATCATTATTGATTTTTCCATTATGTCTTTGACTAATCGAACACTCTTGGAGTCGTTTTCAATTTTTCTACCCAAGTTCGAGTTCATCGAGTGCTGGAAACAAATTAATTGAGATGTATGCACGTAAGTATACAAGTGTGTAGAAATTAACTGATATATGAAAATATTTAAGAATCGAGTCTTATGTAAATCATCCATGCTTGTAAATGGTTGACCGTTGGTAGAGGCGTCAGGAGCAGCCGATCTATTGTTGTTTGTTGAAAAAGTATTTCTCTTCAAGAGATGTTACATAGATATTAACAATCTTAAATGGTGGCCATAAAAAGGTCATACATAAATGTTACAATAAAGCCTTAACTGAAGAATAAAATAAAAGACCCCAATGGATGCTAAGAATTAGTGGTGGTTGGTTATAAGTAAATGAACTCTTCAATCCATAAATCCATGCAATTCTTAATTATAATGTATCTCACAATTGTAAACACAAAAAGGGGAGAGAAGTGAAGATAGCGAGAGTTTTTTGCAATATATTTTCCACACAAAGTGAATGACAACCTGATGTTTGCTAACCATAAACCTAATGGAAAACAAAGGGGACAACCTTATTGAATGAGTCAAAACCCGCTCTTCTATTGTGGTTACAACAAATAGAATTTGAGTCGCCTTCAATGATATTTTTTTATTTGTGACTGTTATAATTCATCGAAATATAAAAATATATATAGACACTTAGAATCACCTGATAAATCAATTATAAATGAATTGTATTGTCTTCTTTTGCTCTGTCCCCATTACCAAATCTTAGTTAGTTTACAAGTTCTAATGTTGTTGTCATAGGCTTAGTAAAATTTAATGAAGTAGTAGTTTTTTGAATTTCTGGATTGAGTGTTGTGCATGTACATAAGATTTTCCTATTTCTTCCCCCATGGTTTCGGGGTGTAGCAGAGTGGTCAGCCAGAGCGATGGGTGGCTGAAGAAAGAGAGGAGACGGTAACGGAAAGAGCCATGTGGCCGAGGCGGTGGCCTAGGTAGATAGATGCAAATCAGCAGATTATGAGGATTCTAGAGGAAACAGTCTTCTATTTGAGGAGGAGAATGTCGTTAAGGTGCATTGCTTGAGATTGTCGGCAGTAAGGGAGTTGATGAGGGTGATTGACAAATGAAATTGGGCTATCGACAATTATATATTACTGACAAGCAGTTTTTCTACATCAAATAGTCCGTAGTTTGACTATCAGTAATTATATTTCATACGGTTTTAATTTTATTATCGACGGCATTTGACTATTGGTAATAAGCCAATTTTTTATAGTGGACCCTTCTTATAGCGAGGTTTGAAATGTAAATATCCTTCCTTGCATTTCTTCTCCTATAGATAGAGATTTTTTTCGTGTAAGAAGATATTTTGACTCTTCCCCATCTTTATATACAAAAAATATTAGTGTTGTTGAGTTTGCCTTATTGAAACATTTGTATTATTTTTAAACTTATTGAAATTGAAGTTCCAATCTTCTTTTATTTAATTTTAATAATTTTTTGTTCACATATTATATGGTAATTGATTAATGAATTCTTTGATGATGTACTAATTTATAAAATAATTCTCATTATTTTTGCCACATATTATTACATTATTTAAGTAATAAAAAATTTGTATATCTATTATATCATTTACATAAAACTTGTTTTCTTAAAATTTGAACCTTTAAACCTTTTTTATAATTTAACATTTAATCCAACTTTAAGAACTGATCTAAATGTTCTCATAATATCTTTTTTTTAAGTTATTAAAGTCAACATACTCAACACCCCCATCTCCTTCCTCCCCCCTTCCCCATTTAAAACAACACCAAACCATCCACCCTACCATACCATCCCCTCCTCCAACCTCTTCGCAGCAATGACCACGACCACCACCGCCAACAACGCCGCCGGCACTGCCACATCAGCAATTACCCCCCAACGACCGCCCCCGGCCCCTCCCCCATCGGCAATTACCGGCGGCCACCACTACTCCATCGACCCCGAACTCATCGAACAAAGACGAAGTCCCGCCACCACACCATCCAAACCAACCCGAAGTCCCGCCACTCCGCCACCACCACCTCCGTCCCCCACCGCACTGCCAACCACAAAAATGCTGGTCATGGACAAGACTCTCTCCACCGCCGCCAACCTCTCGAAGCTTCTCCCGACCGGCACCTTTCTCATCTTCCAAGCTCTGTCCCCTTCTTTCTCCAACAAAGGCCATTGCTACACCTCCAATCAATGCCTCACCTCCGCCCTCATCTTCGTCTGCGTCCTCTCCTGCATCTTCTTCACCTTCACCGACAGTGTGGTCGGCCGCGACGGGCGACTTTACTATGGCGTGGCGACATCGGAGGGGCTTTACGTGCTGAATTTCGATGGAGGGGAGGAGGAAAAAGGGAAGGTTTTTAAGGAGGAGGAGTTGCGGCGGCGACGGAGGAGGTGGGTGGATTGGGTGCATGCTGGGCTTGGAGTGCTGGTGTTTCTGGCTCTTGCAATGAGCGACGCGGATATACAGAGCTGTTTCTTACAGGAAGCAGGGCAGGATGCGAAGGAGCTGTTGGTGAATCTGCCGCTTGGTGCGGGGGTTTTGGCTGGCTTGGTTTTCATGATGTTTCCGACTACCAGGAAGGGGATCGGGTATTCTGATGTGGTAACCCATTCTTAAATGAATATGAATATAAACTTGAAATTTACTTTTGATAAATTAATATTAATTATATTTTAGGAGTTTGGGTACTTGCCACTCGTGTCCGGAAAAATCTTACATCATGACATCTAACGTAGAGCTATGTTTGAATTGAAATATTCGGCTGTGTTACCGGAATATTTCATGTGTTATTTATAAAAATGAGGTGTTATTCGAGTATTATATGATGTTATTCGATTATTTTACGGTGTTATTGAAATATTCCATCGTATTGAAATATTCCATCGTATTGAAATATTCCATCGCGTTACTTGATTTGGGGTTGAAGTGTTATTGGAATATTCTCTCCCATTACTTGATTTGGGGTTGTGTTATTTCAATAAAATAGTAAAAATTGAAATAACACGGGGAATATGCCGAATAACATAACCCCAAATCAAGTACGCGATGAAATAAATCAAGTACCAAATCAAGTACGCGATGAAATATTCCAATAACACCGCAAAATAATCGAATAACACCATATAATACTCAAATAACACATCATTTTTACAAATAACGCATATGAAATATTCCCGTAACACAACCGAATATTTCAATCCGAACGTAGCTCTACGTTAGGAGTGCTAATGTAATATTTTTCTCTCATATCCTCGGAAATTATATAACGAACACTCAACTTTTTACCTCCCAAAATTTTCATGTCATCTTAATAATATCACTACATTCACTCTTAAGAATCGAAATACATGATTTCATGCGTGTGTCTGTGTGTGTCTGTCTATATATATATATATATATATAAAAGTAAAAAATTAAAATTTTGGTGTTGAAGTGTGAAACAAAACAAAACAAAATAAAATAAAATAAAAGGCAGCCAACTTGGCTTGATTCTTTTTCATGCTAATCTTTTAAGGTTGGTCATCATAGTTCATTTGGTTGCTTGGGGTTTAAAAGATCTTTTAAAAATTAATGATATTGACTTTGCATAATATAATTTGTAAAAAACTTTAATTTCAGATATTGCAAATTTGGTCATTTTTCCCATAAAATGATTATTTTAATTTCACTTAGTCTGAACAAAATAAAACAATATTATAATTTTTCTATTTAAAAAATTATCATCCATTTACGCTCATTTTCTTGCTCTATTTGAAAAAGTCCATAGTAGACTTTTAAGGTCCGAAGATTATCATTTGCATGGTCTCAAGAATGTATTAAAGGTCTATTTGGGGCAGTTTGTGCATTTCAAGATAAGCAGCGCTTGTGCGTTTCAGGATAAGATGTTTATCTTAAAACGCGGCCCGCGGGCCGGCTGCCTGGGGGCCTGCGTTTAGTGTAAATACCCAAACGCAGTTTCAGATAAGCTGGTAAAACGCGCAAACCAAACGGTACGGCGGCGTTTTGAAAACGCAACCTTCTCTTATAAGCTCCCCCAAACAGACCCTAAGTGTCATAAAAGATCAAAAGTTTTGGTGAGTAGATGAAGCCAATTTTAAGAGAAAATATTAAGTGTGATTGTCAGTAGTTGCGAGCAAATGATTGGGACTCGACCATGCCACCGTACATCATGTTGGCCAAATCCGAGCGATTGTGACATGTGCACAGAACTTTTCTGAAATATCAATTTTGCCCCTCTCGAAAATAATTTTTACCCTTCGTTCTCCTAGGGTCTAAGGGAGTATCGGGCACCCCTAAAAAAAGATTGGTTCTGCCTTTGATCAGACAAGCAACGTGACAATTACTACCATTATGTAACAAGTCTAATAATTTATCTAAAAAATGAATTATTAAATTCTAGTATTTAGACCTGTTTTTAACAAAATCTGATGAAGTCAAAAAAAAAAAAAAAAAAAAAAAAAAAAAAAAGATTAAAACTTACTGAAATTTTCCTGATTTAAGTTTAATCAGAATAAATGTTAAAGTCAATGAGCTACTTCACGATGAGAAAAAAATATTACATCAGGACTCCGCACGTAGTAGAGTCCAATGAAATTACGCCGTGGAGGTGATCAACCCAGTAACACAAGAGAATATTCTTCTCGTGTTATTCAAATGTTATTGTGTGTTATTCATGTGTTATTGTATGTTATTCAGGTATTGTTGTGTTCTGGGCATATTTCCGTTGTTATAATAAGATAATAACACATCAATAATACTTGAAATAATACACAATAACACCTGAATAACACACAAAAACACTTGAATAACACGAGAAGAATATTCCCTTGTGTTACCGAGTCGATCACCTCCACAGCGTAATTTCATTGGACTCCGCACGTAGCTCTACGTGCGGAGTCCAGATGTAATATTTTTTCCACGAGAAATGAGTGTTGTAGACAGATAATTAAAAAAAAATTTACTATATGCTCGTATTTAAATAATTTTAATAGTTTTGAGAAACAAAATAAAAATAAAAAATTGATTAGAATATTCTAGGTCAATTTTTTCTATATTAATTATCATTAACGTATCAAAAGCTATATAATTTTATTGAGCATTAAGTATAAATATAAAGTTTACTTTATAATTTTTAACATTAGCATTTTAATTAATTTGTCTAAAATTTTTCATAATGATTAATTCTTTGATTTTGGCTCTTGATCTAATCACTTCCAATATCATTTTCTTCTTCCCATTTAAGTATTTAGTTTGACACTGAGAAACTTCTTGCTCAAAATTTGCATTAAATTTTAGATGCCTCTTTTGTAGCATGTAAAAAATATAGGAGATAAATGCATAAAATTAGATAATATTTAAATTCATTATTTAATACTATTTTTCATTTTGTATTCAAATGTTGTATAATATTAAGCATGATGTATATACAAATTAGTATTTTATCTTCTTTTCCTAATCTAATATCTTTCCCTTACTAGATCAATGCATAGCAATGAGAATATCAACTCCTAGTGCATTTTTAATCTTAGACCCCCCATAATATTCACTAAGTTAAAAGAATGTGATGCAAGGGAAGTCATAAAACTATATGGATGACATATATCCAAGGTGATTATGATCTCTTTTAGACACAAATTATGTAGGTTCATGTACAAAGTGAAAGCTCAAGTAACATATCCTCCTAAAGTATGTGTGTGATCTTTTTATTTTGGTTTATGGCCATAATCTCAGCTTATCTTCAATAGGGGTAAATTAAGTATTGGAGGAATTAAGATTTAAAGTGAGAGATGGGATGATGATTGTGTGTGTGTGCGCACGCGCATGCACGTGTGTGTGTGCCTGCCTATGTCCTTAATTTTAAGGAAGCAACGCAATGTACTTTATGTGAATACAATAAAATTAAATACATAAAGCTTCCAAATTATATATAGTTATAAGAGAGGCCATTATTTGGTTAGACAAATTGAATGGATATTGAATACACATTAAGCTTATAAGTGTTTTCATCACATCTAGCAAGGGAATGCAATTTTATTATTTTTATTAAATTACAAATCCATTTTCTATAAAATCTCCAATTATCATTGCAAGAAGTGAATTAATGATAACGTACGTCAATGCTCCGCTAAATCATGAAAATGATATTAGATTCCCAATCAAGAATTATTATTTCATATAATTTTCAATCACGCCCGACTAATAAGAGTCATACATTTTAGTAGAGCATGTTGAATTAGAGTGGATAAAATAGGAAATAACAGATACATTCACAAAAAATATATTTTATTCATAATTAATATAGTCATTTTCCATCAATTCTAAACTTCCATTCTTACCACACATCAATAAAGCAATTAACGTTAATATTGTAATAGATATAATTATTAGAGGTAGTCAACAAAAAGGTATAAACTTGCATTCACTTGAATGTACATTATTACAAACTTAAACTTACCCATCACCATAATCATAATCATAATTATATATATATATATATATATATATATATATATCAATATTAATCAAAATATTATGCTCATATATAAAATTATCATCATAAATAACACATAAAAAAACATCATATTGCCAAAATATCACTTCATAATTTCAATCTCCTATTCATGTAAAAAAGTAACAACAAAGTAAATTTAATAATGTTAAGCATAAAATGTTGTAGATTATGCATCACCTCCTATAAAATTTAATTAGTGAAAAAGATGAAGCAATATGAATTAATACAATGTTATCATATCAATCTTATATATACTCATATCATATAATATATTTAATATGATAGTACACATGAATCACTTGCCTTTATGTAAGTTAAAATTTTGCATCAACCATGTAAATAAGAGCATTAATATCATTTATTCCACTTTAAGTTAAGATTATATATTATTTTCATTCATGTACATCAAAATGCCTTGATTGCATGCATTTCAACAAACACCTATATGGACACAATTGACATTCTCAATCTCAATCTCATGCTTAAAGCAGTATTGAAGGGGTCTTTTGGGACCATTTTTATTTTCTTTTGTTTATATTTAGGTTTGAAGCCAAGCATGTTTGGTTATTTGATTAAAACATGTTGGACATGTCTGCGATCTTTTTTTATTGCTTTATTTTAAATAATTTTATTTATTATCAATTTTTGCATGCTTCTATTTTTTTATTATAAATTAGCTTATTTTTAAATACACCCTTAACATATAAAGGTTGTTTTTTTTTATTTTTATTTAAATACAATAAAACAAGTTATCTCATATCAAATATATTTTGTTCAAACCAAAACATATAAATAAAATAACAAGTAAAAGTTCAAACCACAAATAAATATTAGTTTATTTTTAGAAATAAAAAATAAAAATATATAAATAAATATTATATTAAACAAGGCCTACGTGTTTGTTAGCCAACTCATTAGCTATCAAAATAATCTATAACATAATGATGTATCCATCAAAGTTACATGCTATCATAAATAGCACAATCTCACATGCACACTATCAAATCATTCTTTCATTTCCAATCTTGTTTTGGAAAATTTGACTTGAAAGAAATAGCGTAGAAACAAAAGCATGACCAAAACACATAATGAACCCTACGGAAGAAGCAATTATGATTGGCAGAATTATCGATGGCTTTCTTGATGTCGAAAATATCATGTTGGTTTCTGACGGCACAGCAACGGTATACTAGCTGGATATTTTGCGACAGCTGATTACAGACTATGTCGTTTGTTTTCTACAGTAAAAATATTTTGACGAGTTTTATGGAGTGGCTGACGTTATATACCGTCGGTTCCACATTGAATATTAAGTGACGGTGTTGATCGGTTTTGATGTTATAAATCAGTGGCTATGAAATCGTTTATAAGTCGTCGGTAAATAGCCCAAAAAAACCCTTATCTCTTGTCTTATTATCATCCTCCCGCTCGCGGCTCCGCCCGAACCCTTTCTTCCTTCCTCCCTCCCTCCCTCCCTCCCTGAAACCCTTGCACTTCCCTCTCACTCTCTCGATTTCGTCCATGGCCATTGCTATCGTGACCGAACCCTCGCCATATATTCACTATTGAAGCTAATGGATTATGGTGAGTACGCAACCACGAGATCGCAACTTGCAGAGACCCGAAACTCCCATCTTTCTCCTGTTCATCTCTTACCCGAAACCATTAAGGTAACTCCATGCCTTCATTTTCATGTGAAACATCAGTTCAGCAAGATTTAGCTTGTTAAATCCCAGTCTATCAAATCAGAGGCTTTATTTTAACCAAAATGACAGTTTAGCAAGATTTAGGTTAAATCTAGCTTAAATCTTGCTCTAAGGGTGTGTTTGGCTACAAGAATGATTTAGTGTTAGTTGGATTTGGTAAATCTGGATTTATTCAATTGAAGCTTTAATCCATGGTTTTACAAAATCTGAAATTTAATGACTAAATCATTGAAATCCGGGTTAATCAAATCCAATGCTTTATTTTGACCAAAATGACAATCTATCAAGATTTAGGTTAGATCCTGGTTTATCAAATCGGGGGCTTTATTTTGACCAAAATGACCGTCTAGCAAGATTTAAGTTAAATCTAGCCCAAATCGTGCTTTAAGGGTGTGTTTGCCTACAAGAAGGATTTAACATTAGCAGGATTTAGTAAATCCGGATTTATTAAATTAAGGCCTTAAATCCTGGTTTTCCTAAATATGGTATTTAATGCTTAAATCAGTGAAATACAGATTAATCAAATTTGAGTGTTTATGTTGACCAAAATGATGGTCTGGAAAGATTTTGGTCAAGTCCAAATTTATCAAATGGGAAGCTTTAGTTTGACCAAAATGACTATGATTTAGTAAATCTGGATTTATTAAATCCACCCCGTTCTTGGATTTACTAAATCCTGCCTAAACTAATATAATCTGGATTAATCAAATCAGAGCTGTATTTTGACCAAAATGATTTAACATTAGTAGAGTTTAGTTAATCTACATGTATTAAATCCACCACATTGTTGGATTTACTAAATCTGGATTTAACATCAATCAAAGACAAAATTCAAATCTTAAATTTTGTATATTCATAGGATTTATGCATGTCTTTTTTGCCGTTTGGCAGGATTTAACATAAAGCATGAATAATCTGCTTAAAATCAGCTACCAAAAGGCCACTTATTCTCGTCTCATCCGGGATTTGCTAAATCTGATGATTCAGATGATTTAGCAAACCCTGGATTTATCGATAGTCAACATCATTCTGAGATTTACAAAAAAACTCAAGCTTTACAGATAATTTTTTCTTTATTTGGCAAAATTTAGCTTAATTCTTGTGCAAATCATGCTTAAAATTAGCTCCTAAATAGCACCTAGGTGTTAGATTAACGGGTTGTTTGGTTGCAAGTTGAATTTAATTTGAATAGAATTTAATAAATTATGCAAATATGGATTTATCAAATTCTGGGATTGTTAAATTCTGATAAATGTTTGGTATGTTAGTAGATATTTTTGGTGGTATGTAGAAATTAGGTGGTACATAGGGTAAGACTGTGAATTTAGCTCTAACAAAGTTAATCACTCGGAAATTGATTCGAAGTTTAGTTCGTACAAGAAACTCTGATCGAAATAAACACTTCGATCTATGAGCCAAAATTTTGGATTGATTTTTTTTTAGCCTACATCAGCTCGGCTCGAAGTTGAATTGTTTATTATCCTAGTGATGTTAGTAATATCAAAGATCATTTATCAATCAAATATTAATTCAATAAATATTAGTACATAATCAAATATGAATTAATCGATATATTTGCATGCTAAGCTTAAACTAGAACTATTTACTTGAATCCCATATGATATATTAAGCAGCAGCCGCCCCAAACGCACCTTGAATTATTTACTTGAATCCCATATGATCTTGTAGAAAATTGTTTAAAATAATGTTAAAAAAGTAAGTGAATTTTAAGGATATTTTAACTTTGTTATGTTAAATTTTAATTTTTTATGCCAAGTTCGATTGACTTGTTAAGACTGGGCAGGCTCGGCTTGACAGGACTTGTTTATATTTTTAAGCGAGTTGGTCGTTCAAAGCTTACAAGTAAGAAGAAAATAATGTTTAAGCTAAGCTTAAACTAGAACTCAAACAAACATAAATTTAAATAAATTGAGCTTGAACATATTTTTAATAAGAGAAATTTACATATCTTCCACACAGTTCCTATGCATTTGCATATCTAAAACCTAACGTTTGATATTTAAATTTATAGTACTTTAATGTCAAAAAGTTTTGAATGAAATTGTGTTTTTCACTTTTAATTAGTTGTGGATGTAAGTATGAAAGTTTGGTGTAAGATATGTAAATACAGTAGAATTTGTTAGCGCTGGAGCCCGGTTCGGACCCCTTCGCTCTCCCGATAGCGAAGATCGCGATCCCGTCTCCGCCTCCTCCCGCACGCTTGAAGTCGCTCCCTTCTCTTCGTGATAAAAAGAACGGCTCTTCTTCAGATTTCGTAGTTAATGAGAAGTCACGGTTTTTTAGTACTTCTTCAGTTTCCTCGGGACAGAGGAAGGTTTCCTCGGGGCAGAGGAAAAGAAGTACAACGAGAAGCAGTTCCTTGCGACAGAAGGAAGAAGAAGAAGAATATTCTCCCCAGGCTTCTTCTTGGTGGCTTGTGACAGAAGAGAAATTGGGTTTATTTCTCTTGTACATGTTTCTTCTTCGGTGTATCTTGGTGTAGAGTTTTTTCGAAGTATCTCGGTGTAGAGTTTCTTCGAAGTATCTCGGTCTAAAGAGAGAAGAACAGAGAGAGCAGCAACGAAGAGTGAGATTTCTCTTATAAGTCAAGGTGATCGACTGGTATAAATTCCTCAAGTAGTAAAATCCTCTGCAACTCCGCGGACGTAAGCAATTCGCCGAACCACGTAAATCTGTGTTACTATTTTCTAGTGTGAATTTCTCGTTCTATTTTTCGCTTCAAAAATCATTCTTCTATTTTTATTCTACATATCACAACTGATTGGTATAGATCTCGCAACAACAACTAAATTGTGATCTACGCAGATGCCCATTTTCTTGAATACGCTCCAGCTGCAGTCCTATGCAAGAAGCTGTTCATAGTAGGGCATCATTTTCATACACTCCGAATAGTTCATTCGTCGTATGTGCAGATTTGGGTATTTAAAATACATTCAGGATGTATTTAAAGTATATCTTATACACCCAATGCATTCCAGCATTACCCACCCTTAATTCGGTCTGACTCTGTCATAGCTTGCGTCTTCCTTGATCCCCTACAATTTTTTGGCTTAGGAATTACTTAAACATTTCAAATCCCAATGCTCCTTGCTGACTGACTTGCACATTTTTTCATTTACAAAGCTCCTAGCTGACTCTGAAATATATATATATATATATATATATATATATAGTGATCACTTTTGACCAAGAACACATGCAACAACTAAATACAACTTTTTATGCATAAATTTATAGCACCAATATGTTAAAAATGTAAATATCAAACTTTGGGCATTAGATCTGTAAATAAATGATAATTGTGTGATTTTATGTAAATTTTCCAAGTTAATATAAGAAGAAATTATAGTATATAATGTGTTTTTTCATGTGTTAATTTGGCGATTAGTCATACATTGGTAAAAATTATTTATTCAACTTTATGATATGATACTAATTAAGTTGAGAAGTGGTTATGCTAAAAACTTCCCAATATGGGATAATTTGGGGTGAATTGGTGCATCAAAAAGGAATTATAGATGATTAAGTTTATAGAATCATTGCAAAAAAAATTGATTTAAAAGAAAGAGAAACTTCATGTCAAACATGTAGCACATCAGCCGGAAATAAAGCAAAGAATTCTAAGATGTCGAATTCATGTGATTAGCAGAAAATATTTGCGTACATAAGACGTACGCAACAGTGCATACGTCAGGGGTTATTCAGGGGTTACAGGGGGGTTGAATCCGGGTTATACCCCCTGTAACCTGCGTGTAACTCCCTTGTAACCTCCGTGTAACTTATTTGTACCCATGAAACTACAGAAGCGCGAAACTCATTTGTAGGTTACAGGTAGTTTACAAAGAGGTTACATGGGGGTTACCGAGGGGTATAACCCCGATATAACCCCCCTGTACCCCCTGAATAACTCCTGAACGTATGCAGCGCTGCGTACGTCTTATGTACGCAAATATTTTCCGTGATTAGCATAGCAAACTATAATCAAATTGATTTTTTTTTTCTAAGTTTTATTTCAGATTACTTTGCTTGCAAAATCAACAAAATATTGATAATAAGTATGCAATATTTTGTGTTTGTAATTTACCCACACTTACTTGCTTCTAATGTAAATTTTGAAAAAAGTATGTACCAAAGGGATAAAATAAATGGGAGGCATCGGGAGCTGAGGAACAAACTAAATAACCAAGGCATGTTCAGGCCAATAGAGGCCGATGCTCCCAATGCTTCCACCTTGAATCCGCACATGGCACCTGAAGCAGTGACCGAGTAATGGAGGATTTTTTTTTTCTCCCAGTTGCTTGTTGCAGCATAACCATGCTAATCTTCATTGATCTCATCAAAATTTACACTTTACTTTAATTCTCATCGTTCTAAGAATTAATCAAAAGAAAGAGTAGTCAAAATCATTTTTTTAAATTTATTTATAAAGTGAAAAAAAGAAAGATGTACATGTCTAAAATCTAAAATTTCAATTATATTATCATTCAAATGAAAATGTGTGCTCCACTCCTCACAAGTTAAAAATGTGTTTTTTTCATGTAATGTGAAAGACTTAGGTAACATAAAGGTAAAGTTTTGGTGTTCGAGATATAAATGCTAGAAATTAGGAGGTATGTATGTAAAAATACCCCCTTAAATAAAAACTAAAGAGAAATGATAGAACACATCATAGTCAAATTACTTTTTTTACCCTTGATCTAATGGCTCATAATATTTGGTTTTTTATCCTTTGTCTTCATGTTCTTTCCAACCAATATGCATAAATATTTAAGCCCATGACAACTGGTACCTAATTTTTTAGCAAATAGGCTCGGCATATAGTTAGCAACTCTGATCTAAAACTATATCCAGAACCTTGCTCCTAAAAACAAAGTGGGCATTTGAATACATGCCTCCTAAGTCTTATGTATTTACATATCTAACACCTAAACTTTATTTTCTTACATTTATAACCGCCAAATCATTCACATCAAATCAAAAATACCATCATTTTTTTTGAAAATAAAAAAAAAAAACATCATTTTATCTTGTAAAAATTGACATTTTTCATGTAAAAATAGAAGTTTAGGTGTTAGAAAGTTAAATACATAAGAATTGAGTGGTGTGTATGTAAATCTTCCACCAAATAAAAATAGCAGTATGTAGTTACATATAGACTATCAGATCTATATTTAGCAAGTGAAGAGAAAAATGGGGGAAGAAAAAAAGATAAATTGAAAGAGCAGAACTTATGAATTAACTTTCCAAATTCCTTTGGAAGAAACACCGTCTATTTTTACTAATCTTTTCTGAGATTTTTGTGTTCTGTGATTTTTTTCAACATTACCGTTAATTGCAATATCAACCTTTACAATATGATGATCTGAAGTCCCTTTTGATGAGATGACCCGATAAGAACCTGGAAGAAATTTATAGGGCGAACCAGGTGATGCCAGTATGTAATCAACTCTTGTGCCATACTTGCAAGTCCCCTGCACATCTGCAACGAACCAAAGCCGTTGGATAAGTTTTGAGAATCGTGCAAATATGATTAAACAAAAAAAAATCATTTTTTTAATTTATTACGAGTCTCAAAGTCAATTGATTATAAATATTGCAAAAAAAGGTAAAAAAAATAATAAAAAGCTTTGAACTTCCATCAATAATGACAGTCATGTGATCTATGGTTTGGAGGGACCTTTTTATTCGAGAAAATATAATTATGTATTTAAATTGAATAATTGAATCAGAATCTTTACCATATTTTCATTTTTCTGCTTCCTCAACAACTACTCATCACGTTTCTAACGCCATGATTTCTTTTACATTTTCTTTTTTAGAAATTTACATGCATACCACATTTTTTTTTGGATTTAAGCTACCTTTTAGTTGTGATGACGAGGGAAAATATCCCTGGTCAAAATGAACGGTGGTGATTATTTCATCTTCTTCTTTTTTTTTAATTTGTTGCTCTTTTCTTTGATGAAAAGTTTAAATTTTGGGGTGTATGGTCATGAGTAAGAGGCGCTTGCAAACAGACAAATTTGATGATATGTAAATTAGGAAAAAAGTTTCCCATGATGATATTGTAATTAAAACTTGACCTCAATGATTTTAAATTTTTTGAGTTTTTTTTTAAGAGAGTAATATAAATATTGATTGACTATGCATACACAAAACTTATCTCAATTCAAACTTAAAAATTTTAAAATTCATCAAAATCAAATTTTGATGAAGATATTTTGAACTAACAAGTCTTCTTTAAATTTGGCTTTTGTAAGTGTAATCATACTGTATAGTCTACATTGACCTTGAGGTTCATATTAGAAATGAATGAGAAAATTAGATTGGAATATTTTGATTTAGAGTTGGCAAGAAGGGAGTAATGATCTTCAGATTTGGTTTGAGATAGTGCAAAACTAATTAATCATATATTGCATTAAATTCTCATCAAAACTTCCTCAAATTTCAAAAGAAAGTGATGTGGAAGAACTAATTTGTTAAAAAAGAGGTATATAATTAAGAAAAAGGTTCTACCTTGCCCTTTAGCAACCACAACAACAGCTTCGCATTCCCCTGCAAAATTCTTGGAATCAACGTAATTCTTTCCCTTGAGAAACCTCATCACCTCAGCCTTTGGCCTTGGCTTCCCATTCTCTTCATGGTACTGCAACAAACAGTAATGGTGAGCTTAATTTCTTCCCTAATGGAACTGTAGCTTAAAGTTCACGAAAGTAAAAGCATTCACAACCTTGATAATATCATTCCACCTCTCTTCAGAGTAGTCTGTTTCATCAAGAGTATTCAGCCCTCCCGCCAATATGTAAGGCCCGTCATTCGATCGAAGCATTGCCCTAATTTGTTTCATCCTCCATTCTTCGTCGAGATGATCCAGATGTGTGCAATGCAGATTAACTTCTCCTGCTCTCGGCACTTCGATGGTTGCCTTCAACACATTCCTGCGTCAAAATTTACCAAGCTGGCTTATAAAACAAACCTATGAATTCATGATTTGTCAACCATGAATTCATCAAGTTGGGAGAAGGTAATCACCGGAAATCGGCGTCGTCGCAGATTTTCTGAACTCTGCATTGCTTTATAGGCCATTTGGAGAGAATCGCATTCCCAAACTCTGGAGCCCAGCTCTCTGCGAACACATACTTCATGCCCAACCCATCAGCTAGATCTGAGAGGGGTTTCATACCCTTCTCCTCCTCGGCCTTCACGTTCTGCAGAGCAAACACGTCGGCATCTACCTCCATCAGCACATCAAGAACACTCGTGTCAGTTTTTCTCATTCGATCGACGAAGCTCAAGTTGTTCTGATGAAACATTGGAGCCTTGCCTTTTTGGAGTAATTTATCAGCAGAGGCAAGCTGCTTGCTTCTCTCGATGGAGATTTGGTCTTCGGGGAGATTGATGGAGACTCTCCTCTTTGAATTGGAGATCGTCTGCTGCCGTTTGAGTATGCCCTTGGGCCTGTCGTTTAGGGATTTACCGACGATGTTGAGATTGGTTGCAGTAGGGTTTTCGGGGTTGGGCGTTGGGGCGGCCATGGAGAACATGGCGACGTTGAAAGTTGCGATGCGGATCAGCTGAGGTGGCGGATCGTTGGTGGTTTCGACGGGTGGAAATTGGCGAATGACGACCGGAGATTTAGTTCGACGGCGGAAGGGTCGTCGGAGGAGGGAGCAGAGCCGGCGGAGAGTTAACATGGTGTTGGCGCCACAGCGGCAGGATGTAGTTGCAGGAGGTTTAGCCGATGGTGAGAAGGAGAATAGACTTGCTATTTTCCTAGAGAAGCCATTGCTGCTTCTTCTACCCTTTAACGAAGTCTTGCTCCCCGGCATGGTCGAGGGAGAGAGGGAGAGAGGGAGAGAGGGAGAGAGGATTAGTTATGGTTTAGAGAAGAAGGATTAGTTGTGGTTTAGATTGGGATTAGTTACAAATAATGAAATTAATAGCTCATTAGAAACTGGCTTGGAAAATTTAGGGCTAGTTTGAGGCAGCATAAAAGTGCGGTGGCGATCTGCAAATACTGCAGTATTATTTGGATGGTGTGTTTTGTCCGTTTATTTAAAAACGTAATTTCATTTTTATATTAAAAACAGGCCGCGGGTCGAACCCTCGATCCACCCGCGGGCCGCGTTTCAGGATAAACAGATTTATCTTGAAACACACAAGTTGTCCCAAACATCCTTTTCGAAATTTGCCTGGAAGAATTTTAGAAGTATTTATTTTTAAAAATAAATACTAACTAGATTTTGTTAATTAAATATATACTAAATTCTTTTTAAAAATAAATTTGATAATCACATAACTTTTTCTGATTAAAATTTAAATTAGAAATAATAGGAGGCCGACTAGTAGCAGTTGGATTGGAATAAAAGACCGGCAGAGGGGTTGCATAAAGGTATCTTGTCAAATTTACTAGTGGATGAGAATTTCTTATATGCCTTTTTTTTACCTTAAAAACTTTGAAATAAATTATATGAGTAACCCAAGAAAAAGTTTGGAGGTACAAAATTATGTTGACGATGCTATGTCGATCAAGAGTGTTATTCTTGAGAAACTGAAGTTGTGATCGACTTCAGTTAATTTTCTAGCTTGAAAACAAGGAGCTTTGAGTTGTAGAAGTGGAGAATATCACATTTGAAAAAAAAGACGACGCAGCTGTGGTTTTTTAGTATTAATTATAAAATAATAAAACTTTAGTATAATTATCATATAAATATCATAAACATTTTATTTATTTTTTGGTCGTGTTGTCAAAACGGCTGGTTGTTCGCGAACAACTCGTTAAACGGTTCATGTTCAGCTTGTTCGTTAAGCTTAATGAGCCAAACACGAATAAATATTTACGCTCGAAATATAAACGAGCCGAACACCAAAAAAATATTTGTTCTCTGGTGTTCAGCTTGAATTAGTTCAAAAAGAATTAAATAAATTTATAAATAAAAATATAAATATATTCAATATTATGTGGTGTTATTGCTGTTATTCTGCAGAATAACATCGAGTAACACTGCGGAATAACACCGTGGTGATATTCGGGTGCTATTCACAGTGTTATTGGTGTTATTCCGTGATGTAAAACCGCGGAATAACATTGATAACACCAAGAACACCGTGAATAACACATTGGTAACGTTGCATTGTTACTCGGTGTTATTCCACAGTTTAACACTGCGGAATAACACCCGATAACACACCAATAACGCCGTGAATAACACCCAAATAACACCACGATGTTATTACTACGGTGTTATTCCATGTTATTCTGTGGAATATGTTCTACTGAATCTATTTCTAGCCAAACATGAGCCAAGCACGAACAGAAACATGTTATTTGAGCTGAACACGAACACAATATTTACGAGCCATTTCAAACACGAGTCATTTCAAACACGAGGCGAGGCATGGACCATCCAAAAACCTATTTACATTAATCTTAAATTACTATAAATGATGAATGGCGTGGTTTACTGAACATTCCTCTTATTTTAAAATGTCATTAATGCGATCCATTAAGTTGTTAGAATAATTTTCACTATTTCTACATTATTGAATTGTGATTTTTGCAACAGAATATATTGTTACCAAAAATGCCTACTCATGACTTTGTATAAAAACATCACATCAAAATGTAATTACAATTATGTTAAACTTGTGAAAGGACACCCTATAAAGTTTTATTTTAGGGGCATTAATTACATACAAACCCCTCCATTCTTATGTACTCACATTTCTAACACTTAACCTATGCTTTTTACATTTATATCACTCAACATTTACATATCATATAAAAAACATCATAATTTTAACTATTAAGAGTGAAATAAACCTTTCACATTTCTAGCACTTAACCTATACTTTTTACATTTATATCACCCAACATTTTCATATCATATAAAAAAAAACATCATAATTTTAACTATTAAAAGTGAAATGCACCTTTGACATGCATAATTTTAACTATTAAAAAGTGAAATACACATTTCACATGCATAAGGAAAAATATTGCATAAGGAATCTTGACATAGAACTATAGTCGAATTGAAATATTTAGCTGTGTTACAGAAATATTTTATCTGCGTTATTTATTAAAATGATATGTTATTCGAGTATTATATGGTGTTATTCGATTATTTTGCGGTGTTATTGAAATATTCTCTTACGTTACTTGATTTGCGGCTCTGTTATTTGGCATATTCCCTGTGTTATTGGAATAACACAGCCCTAAATCAAGTAATGCGAGGGAATATTCCAATAACACTTCAGCCCCAAATCAAGTAACGCGATGAAATATTCTAATAACACTGCAAAATAATCGAATAATATCATATAATACTCGAATAACACATCATTTTAACAAATAACGCAGATGAAATATTCTCATAACACAACCAAATATTCCAATCCGAGCGTAGCTCTACGTCAGGAGTCCTGCTGTAATATTTTCTCATGCATAAATGTAAAAATAAAAGTTAGGTTTCGTCATTTCAAAATAACTATTTTTGGAATATTCTTAATTTTTTTAAGATAATCTCCTTCGATAACTAATCATTAAAAAAAATATTTGACAAATAGAAAACCTCCAGCTACTATTAATCTAATGTCATTTTATTTTTATTCTACTCAAAAGTACTTCAAATTATTCTGTCCGTCTTCCTCAAATGATCGCTATTGCTCAACATGATGATTTAGGGTCTGTTTGGGGCAGCTTGTGAGTTTCAAGATAAACAGCTTATCCTGAATGCGGCCAGCAGGTCGACCCGCGATCTGCGTTTAGTGTAAAAAACCCAAACGCGACATACAGCATTTTTAAAAACTGACAAACCAAACGGTTAGACGACGTTTTAAAAAATGCGAAAACGCCGCTGCACTTACAAGCTGCCCCAAACGGGCCCTTAATTTATATTAACTATAGAGTATCACGCATTAGTTTGTATTATTTTTATTGTATTGTGTATCTATGGCTGCTAACAGCTTGATTTATCATTAATATATATATATATATATATATATATATATATATATATATATAACAAAATCAATTAGTAAGTATAATTTTATGAACAATACAAATCATGGCCTGCATGACAACTACCTTTCACACAGATCAACACAACCGCCTATAAAAGCAATATAGATCATGAAAAAAATATTCAAAAATTGATGCTTGAAATTTTATTATTTTTGCATAATCAACCAACAAAAACAAAAGTGGGAAATAAATTTTTTCATATAGAACCCCCGAAAGTATAATTCAAATATTAAAAATTTTTACCTATCTAATATAGTAAGTACTAAACGAGCTCCAACTTGCACCTGCTCAACTCGGCTCGGTTCTTTTGAAGCCTTCACTACCCTATTGCTTTGTTGTTTGTGTACATCGAAAAATGTTCCGCGCAGATCTCAGGACAATCTAACGGTCCATATATGGTGACCACAACCCGGCAACTAACTGTCTGGCGACTATGAGCAACATAGCTTGATAAGTAAAATACTCAAAGTAGCATGTAATATTCCCTTTTAGCAAAATTAATAATGTAATTCTAATTTTGGTCATCCTATCATTTATAAATAGGAGGACTCTTTCATTTAAAAGGGCATTTGGTTCCTCTCTCTTGTAACCCGAGGATTTAATGGAATAAAATGAGTCTAAGAGCCCCAGGGACACCCCATTTGCCCCCTACGGGGTAAAATACTCTAAATCCATCTATACACCACCCCTTAATACTTGAATACGTGGTGAAGGGGTATTTATGTAAATACCGCACAATCCTTTGTCTTTACAAATCTAACCACTAAACTTTACTATTTTACCTGTCATCTGGCCTCCTCACCATTCTGCCTCCTTCTGGTCGACCCTCTCTCTCTCGCGCTGGCCATCTCGTCGTCGGCCCTCTTTCGAGCGGAGGCTTCACCACGCCGGCCGACTCATTGTACTGACCATCTCCCCCATGCTTCTGGGTTTCCAAATCGGGGCAAGACCGGGTGATTCCTTGAATGAGATGAGTATTAGAAACTTTTCTATAGAGTTGTAGCCAAAAACTTTCTTTTATTTAGTATTTCAAATAAATGTAATAACTACTCCTTACATGCAAAAAATTAAGGCAATTACTTCTTAAATTTTATTTTCTACATCTAATCCAGTTTACGTAAGCACTAGGGGAACTCGAACACAAATAACAAAGTCGACAACGACGCCAAGAACGTTTGAACAATTGGAGGTACAAAAAATGATCGACAATGACACCATAGATGTTTAATCAATAATAAGGGATAACCAGGGAACTTTCCTCAACACAGGTTCAAGTCTCGTAGCTTGGATTGGACAAAAATCTTGAGATGGTTCTCTACCCTGTAATGATAAGCTCTGCAAATGGTACAATGATAATCATTCTGAGAGGAGTCTAGACAGCCTCCTCCCAAAGAGGGGGGACCCAACCTAAGACGGAGGTCCGATTACGCGACCAATACCGATGCGAGTAAAGGGATAAAACTCAACTTCAACGCTTTAGATATATATCGGTCACCACACAAGTCCTCCGGTCAAACTAATTGGTTGAGATGCCAAGATTGTCTGGCCGATCTCTTAAGCCACTCGATCAGGCAAACTATTGATCGTGATGCCAAGATTGTCCAGTTGGTCTCACAATCTACCCTCAATGTTAAGCATAAGAAAAACATGTCAATAAACTCGACACGGATAAAGTTCTAAAAGTGGTTCCTTGCCCAGTAGAAACAAGCTCCACAAAGAGTAATGTGCAAATCACCACAGTAACAAATTTCGACGGCAACGAAGCGCAAATAGTGCCTAAATAGAGAGTACCATCACTTATTCATATAATAATATTTTTTGCTTTATAATTTTTTTTATCATTATAGCAGTTGTAGCTAGCAAGGAACAAAAAAATCAGTAACTTAAAATGTACACCCAAATTGTATGCATAGATCTTAAGACAATCTAACAATTCAGATAAGACGACCATAGCCTAGTGATCAACAGACTGCGACTGACTGCATCCTGGAGACCGTAGCATGAAGACTGACAGCCTGCATCCGTAGTCTGACGAGAGACATAATTTAATAAGCATAATGCCCAAAGTAGACTCTACTACCCCCTCTTTAGCAAGGATAATAATGTAATTTTACTTTTGGACATTCTATCATCTATACATAAGAGTGACCTTTCATGTAAAAAAACTTTTGGTTTTCCCCTCTTGTAACCCAAGGATTCAATGGAGTAAAATGAGTCTAAGAGCTCGGGAACACCACATTCACCATCACGGGGCAAGTCTTCCTCTCTCTCTCCCCCTCTCTTCCCCTTTCTCTACCTTGATCCCTATGCTCTATTCCTTAGGCATGACCGTACAAATTTGAGTTCAATAATTTGAATGCTAGGAATATTTCTATGAATAAATATTTACTAGTTTTCCAAGGGGATGGGAGGGCAAATTTCCCTCAAGTGCTTCTAAAATTTATATAATGGTTGCTTTATGTAGGGTTTACTATGCAATTATATATATTTTTAAAATTTAAATAAATAAACATTATTAGTTAGCCACCTTAAGTTGTTATTCATATTTTTTGGAACTTCTATTCATTTACATTCTAAAACCTAAACTTTCATATTTGCATGCATCACATTTTAATATTTAATATCATACTAAAAAAAATCATTATTATTTACATTTAAAAAATAAAGAAAATATCTTTTCATGTGGAGAACCATATTATCAAATTGTTATAAATATAAATATAAAAATTTAAATATTCAACATGCAAATAAGTAAGTACTGTGTGGCATGCATGTAATTCTCCTTTTTTTTGTTAGAATATATCTCTTTTTTAAACGAATTTAATTACTAAGTCGCCTATTAGTTAAGACGAAGAAATATAAGAATCGACACAAATCCAGAAGAACACACATAAATTTACAAAGTTCGACAAAGATTCCTACATTCTCGGGAGCAGATCGACGATTTCCTTTTCAAAATTCAAGATAGACTACATAATACAAGATTCAGAATATCAAAAACTAAGATACTTACCTAGGGTTACAAACAGGACATATATATAACCCTCTCGTATAATATGCAATTACTTAAATTGCCCATGTACCAAACCGCGGGGTGTTGCCCCCGCACCCCCAACCCACATAATGAAACTCCCCCAATTGGACAGATCTTTCCGCTCCACTCTCCTCGTGAGCTCCGCTCCGATATAGCATCTGTCCCCTTTATGATATATGAGTCATACCAAACACCTATTAAACTTATAAACTGCCATTTTTTTAAAATTTAAACTAATAAAATTTGATTCCCCAAAGAAGAGGGCAACTTCGCTTCTGTCGCTTTCTTCCTTCTGTTTTTGCTTCTTCTATGCTCTTTGTATTTTGACTAATATAATATAGGGGTTTGACTTTTGAGCCGAATTGTCTATTAGAGATGAGTAGAGTCTTATTAAAGTATGTTCACTAAAATAATGTTTTTTATATTTTTTTAACTAATAATTTTATAATCCCAATAGGAACAAGCTTAACATGAATACTGATCTTATGTTACAAGAGGAACTAAATTATGAAAAAATAAAAAGGTTTTTATAAACTTATCATCTAAAATATTAAATATAACATTTTAGCTACACAAACTTTAAATATAATATTTTTACAATTTTTTTCATTAAAAATTAGCCTGCTTTACCTACTAGCTAAGGTTTTGAGTTAAATTTTTGGGTGGTTAAGCTGTCATTGTTGAATCCCGATTGTGCTGTGAATCACACCCAAGGGTTATAATATAAGAAGGGACAGACGGAAGGTAAATGAACAGTAATGGCAGTAATATGTCTTGACTATCAGCCCATTCTCATAAAATGATCTCCCTATTTATAGGGGAGGGTACAATATGTGATATTATATTTTTTTCCTTACTTTAATGTGGGTGTCACATGATATTATTGGTATTTTAGATGTATCAGTCTATTGCTTGGCGTCCTACAACTCGATTGGCAGGTCTAGCATAAATCTAGCCCGATAAAACCGATTGGGTCTGATGGACTGAGTTGATGTAATCGTTTGACTTGTGTTGTTTAACTTTGGGGTTGGCATGACTAGATCGATCTACTAGACTTTATATATCTAACTACAACTCTTGATTCCTATATGGGAGCACTGGTTGATAGAACGAGACTAGGCTATTGAGAAAAGTGGATCATTGTAACTCAATCAATTGCTTATTCCTTGATGAGGGAGGTTATTCGAGATGACTGTGAGGCTCTGTTGCATTGCTAATTTTTGGTCTCTGGTGAGGAATTTCAGGGGCGTCTATGGGACAGCTGGTGATGGTGATGAATTAAATTCTTTCTTTGGGTTGGATCTACTTAGAGATAAGTCGGTGTCTTTGTTTGGCTATCCGGTGGTGGTTATCTCGGGTGTTGATTTATCTGTTCAAATCCAATTGAACCAGACTTGGATCATTCTTTTTGTCCATCTCTTGGCCCGGCTAGCCTTTATCCTTAGTTTGGATGGTTGCATCCAATCAGATAAGTGAGGTCTTATAGTCTCCTATCGATGACCCTTCTTTTTTGTACTTCCTTCCTTCTGGATAGTTGAATCTCCTCTGGATTCTTGCTGGCACATTCTTAATGTTGAGTTATGTTCAATGTTTTTTTGTTGAGTTAATATGCCTCAAACATGAGAAATTTACCACAAATTTCTGATAGATTTACATATCTAACATCTGGTATTTATATTTATAGCACTTTGGTTTTATGAACCTACCAATGCAAATATGCATTTCACTTTTAAAAAATTTGTAATAAAGATATTTATTGTGTGCTGGTAAATTTGCAGTAGTAGGGTGATAAAATATTAGTATTGTACGAAGGTTTGATACACACACACACAGATAAAAATTAATTAATGGAAACAACAATATGATTTTTATGTTGAAAACCCAAAAGGGTAAAAACCACGGGATTTAGGCCAATTTGAAATAATTTCACTATGCTAATGTAAGTTGCAAGATTTTATTGGCCTTAAATAGATGAAAGTAATATTATACAAGTGGGGATTATCGATATAACTTATGCTAAATGAGTGGTGAAATATATTGGGGAAGTAGTGACGGCCCAACTGCTATGAAGGAAGACTGGTAGTAAAAGTCATGTACATGAAAGTTCGATGTCAGTGTCGTTGGTAGCAACGTTGGCCCGGTGGCTACGACGACTATGATCGATTAATCCCGGTTGAATATTATTGTGCAAAATTTAAAAAGTTGACTCCGCTTTATAACAGTGTCAAAAACTTGATGTGGTATTTTAGTAATAATAACATTAAGTTCTTAAGTTTGGGATTCTACGCAAGTATATGTATCGTTATCAAGTAATTTAAGACTTTCTGTTTAAGTCTCAAATATCGATCCCATGGGGAAGATTTAAATTTAAAATGATAAATTAACTGGGAAATTTACAGAAATTAAACGAAATTACTGTCACTAATTTTGAATGTTTAATATACTACCAAAATTAAATTATTTACTACTAGCAGAATTTAAAAGCATGTTTTAAAATTAATAACTACTAAATTATGTTTATGTGATGAAGTTTTCTAATATGAAAAAGTATCAAAAAGTATGTGAAAAAGCATTTTTCCCACTACAACGAGATTTTGGTGAAATGAGATGAGATAAATGGTTTAAATATGTATAAATAATGGCTCTCACTCAAGAGCTCCCACTTCCCCTTCCCCTGAAGGCTAACTCTCACTTTAGTTCTTAAACACTAAGACCAAATTGGGGATTTTAGTCTGACACCATAGAATCTCCAATTCTTACCCCTGTAACACATATTTTCCTATTTATTTGCACCAAATTCCATGAACAAAACACTCGTTCATGGAATCGAATGTGATTCTCACTTTGTTGTGAAACTTATAGTCCATTTTAAAGATATTATGTTTCACGACAGATGTAAACATTTCAATTGGCCAAGTAAAAAAGTAAATTAAGAAAGGAGTGAAAAAATCATCACAATTTATTTTATATTTTAAAATTGGCACATCAAAACTATCTCTTCATTTCACCATATCTAAGAGTAAGGAGAAAGATAAAGTGAACTACTCTGACTTCATGAGAAAAATACAACAAAACACAAAATTCATATATAAAAGAAAGTTCATACAATAATAATAAACAAACAACAATTATCTGAAACTCTTTCTCAAAGCAAATCCTTTGTAGCTTCTCTTAGAAAATGTAGGAAGAAGAAATATCTCACTTCTCTTCCTCTCCAACACTTCTTAGAGAAGAATTCACACTTAAACTCACCACAAAAATTCAAAACTATAAAAACAATAACTACTAATGGTGTGAAATGACGTGGAATGTAGGTGTGTGAAGAGGAAAATTGAAATGAGTGGAAGAAGTTGAAATGGTGTGAATGGGTGCCTAGAAACAGGGCTTCCACTGACAAATTTTGGCCCTAAATAGATTGGCCCTAAATAGAGCCTAGGCCGGTTCTCCAATAGTTGCATCCAAAAACTCTTCAAAAAGCGTCCAAATTCATTGAATCTTCTAGAAACAAGGCTCCCACCGACATAAGCGCCGTCGGCGCCCAATCTGGCGTCGTTGGCGCTGACTCTTGTTCTGCATCCTTTCTATAGGTATGCGCCGTTCGACGTCCTTCTGGCGCCGTCGGCGCTGAGTAATTCTTCTAAATCTCAATTTTTGCTCTAAATTTCATCCTTTTTGCTTCATTTTTGCTTCAAGTCCCAAAAATCAACAACCTGCAAGAAAACATAAAAAACATCTTCCATTAAAGTGCAATATCACCAAAAATGAGTATAAATTATGAGTCTAAAAATGCATATATTTTTGGTGTATCATCAATCAACAAAGTTCTAGTGGTGGAAACAACATGGGTCCTGGAACAACGAGTGTGGAGGTCGGGCAATGTTGGTTGGATGACTTGACGGAGGCTGTAGAGCAGTGGTAGTCTGATTGAAGTGGCGGCCTCCAAACGGCAATGGTATAGTGACAGAGACAATGGTCTAATGATGGCTTGACAATGGTGGTCCGATAAAGATAGAGACTCAACAACGTTGGCTTGGTTGTGTGGTTTGGCAATGGATTGATGGTTTGACAGCGACAGCTACTTAACAAAGATTGCTGAACAACGATGATCAATAGTGGTAGCTAGACGGTAGTGTTCTGGTAGTTGTGGCTTGATGGAGATGGTAGTGACCGGGTAGTGGTGGTGGCGACCCTACTACGATTGTCTAACGGTAGAAGTGGAAAATTTATGATGGTTTGGTGACAGTTATGGCCTGACGGGAGTGTTAGCTGCGACCAGGCTGATGTGATCATGTGGCAGTGATAGTGGGGGACTCTTTATAGAATTTGTGAATAACAATCTCTATAAATATTATATTGATTCAGCTCACTTCATCGGATGACACAAAGTGATGCATTTGATTTGATTGTATTTTATGAGCATTTAAGCACCTTAATGATATCATAATTAAGTAATCTTAAGCTCGTTGGATTCAGTTGGTCAAGATACTCGATTTGACTAGAAATTTGTCAAATTTGAAGAACATCTAGTCTCCCATGTTGGAAAATTTTGGTGGAATCACAAACCAAAGAGTTGATTCAATAAACACAAGATCTTCAATGTCAAATTATCATGAGAAATAAAAAAATAAAGTGTGAAACCATACCTCGATTCATGATTTCTTAATTTTATGAGTTGTCTACTAAATTGATGTGTATTTTTAAATTTTTTCTAGAAATGGGATTCTAGATAAGATGAAACTTCACTTTCTCTTTGAAAAGTGAAGAGACACTTACACACATAAAATTGAGGGCCATGACCATTTAAGTTAACTTCTCAAAGGTTGTTATTTCCATAACATCTGCACATCCAATTTTGCCCATCATAAAATTGAAAGTACAAATAGGTGTCTACACATATAATTTTAAACATATATTAAAATTTTAATACTCATAGCCCTATACTTTATTAGATCACATTAATTAGGCTTAACTTTAAAATAACATAATCAACAAATTTATTTACATATATTGGCTCGCATAAAATAATTGTTTATTTATTTTTCTAACAATCTCCCACTTGGGCCACATATGCTGCCTCATAAATGTGTTTACTTCAGTGAGCTTAGACTTTATTATCATGCATAAAGTTTTTCTTTAACAATCTTGTCTATTAATTATATCAATATAGGACCAAAGCGACATTTATCACAAATATAATGTGACTAAACTCATCAATGATCACATATATCAATACAACCAAATGACATAGATCAAATACGGATGTATAGAATGAAATTTACATGCAATGTAATCTATACATGCCTAATTCCAACTAGTCCAAACTGAGAGTTTAATGAGGAAAAAACTAATCAAAATCAGAGTGCAAACTAAATTGATCTCCTTAATTCTGCAGAAAACATATAATATCTATATGCTTAAAAGAAAATAACATCTATATACAAACTTGACAAAAATTGTATATTATCAAGTAGTTGAACACCTATATGACTAGTATGCTGACATGACCTTTATTTCATGTGCACTCACACACTGGGATCTCACACATGTGTACGTGTAGTATTAGTAATATCAGATTTTGAGTCCAAAATATTGATCCCACAGAGAGTGAGGGAATTAGACTTAAGAAAAGTTATAGCCTACTAGGTTTAGTTCTTAGCCTGGAATTGAAATTATATAAAGGTTCTACAAACTACTCCTACTAAATTGCAATATAGTTTAAAAGTTAAATCCTATAGAAATCTAACTTATCTTAATTTGATTTGTGTTTATCAAGTTATCTAGCTACCTTCCTTTGCATTGATTTAAGTAGAAGTGTAAAAAATATAAAGTTTTAATTGTGAATGTGACTGGTGATAAATAAGAGCAGCTCACTTCTTTACCCTCTCTTAGGTGCATAAAGAATTTGGTTAAATTTGTTTTAATTCCTTAAATCCCAATTTTAACCCATCAAAGACTATATCCCTAAAACTTGCATACCCTAGAGATCAATTTGGGGTCCTCACTTAGTTAAAATCCTAAACCACCCCAATCATAGGGTTTGAGGGCTTGGGCTTGCCCTAATGGAGTCCCTAAAATCATTGTGCTGAAGGTCATGGCCAAAGTGTGGAATGAGTTCTCACAAAAGTGAGGTCAACAAAGTTGTCTTGCTGTGCTTAACATTTTCAATCGTGCTTAATGTGTGATCAAATCTAGTAATTTTCTTCCAGGATTAAATTCTAATTTAGTTTGACTTGGGTTAGTTGCCCAATCTCGTAGTCTTCTTAGAGTGCCACAAAAATTCTCAATTTCTTGCAGTCTTCTAAAGGGTGTATAGAGGGTTTATCAAAATTTTCATAATAAGGGTACTTTCTAAATTCTTAATTCTTCTAAGTAATTCCCTCTTTTTGCAGACCAATATTTTCTCTTCTGACAAATTTGTAGGAGGTGAGTTAGGTGTTCACAAATCTTTGGGTTCTTAACGGGTCTATTGGGTAGCTCATATGAGTATTCTTAAGAGTTTGAGGGATTTTTTAGGTCTTTTAGAAGAAACAACAACAACAAGGGGTATCTCAACGGCAAAAGATCTCATTCAAATATGGCAATAAATTGCACTAGAGATTCCTGATCATCATTGATTTGAGCGTCAATCATAGAAAATTTCAAACCATCAATGTCCATCCCGAAATTAATCGGAGAACCATCGTACATATAACTTGGTTCAAGGGCCAAATTACTTCCATTTTCAAGAGATAATATTATTTTAGGAGACATCTTTCCTATATTGTGATATAGAGAAGATTTCAACAAGGAGTTGATTGTAGAATCTTTGAAAGTTTATTAAAATTAAGAGTGGATTTACTTTGAAAAACCTTTCATAAAAAATGATGGCAGAGTATATCCTTACTCATTAAATAGGGTTTACACGAGCAGTCAAAGAACATGACGATTAAGGATGTGGGGTGGGACCCTAAAATAGAGGTAGACGTGTTGGACCCATTCCACAATGTGAAAAATGAAAAGTCCAACATAAAGATTGGTAGCTTGAATCTATAAGGGGTACAAACACTACCGATAGAACATAAGTCATTATAAAAGATAGTGAGAAAAACTGTTCCTCAATGGAGTCACCAGAAAAAAGTCTTGGTGAGGGATTTTGTGTCATCACACACTATAAAACTTTTGAAAGACTTCTATCTAAATGACTGAGCATGACATTTGAAGAATAGTATACCTCCCTAAGGGAAGAAAATATTATCCTAAAAAGGGTCTAATCATTTGGATGATGAAAATCTTCATAAGTCTACAAAATTAAAGCTTTTCCCCTAACCTTATGGGTGTAAGATAAGGTTTATTTTATTATCAGATTAAATTCCTTAAAAAGGCAAGTTTTTATAGTTAACTATATCCCCATAGTCGTGAGCCCTAAAGAGAACTCTCAAATAATATAATGACATATGGTATCCAAATTGGAAAGTTGGACTTTCGAATTTATGGCTTCAGAGGTGAAAAAATGATCTACGTAAG
Organism: Phalaenopsis equestris; assembly: GCF_001263595.1. Lineage (NCBI taxonomy): Eukaryota > Viridiplantae > Streptophyta > Magnoliopsida > Asparagales > Orchidaceae > Phalaenopsis > Phalaenopsis equestris. The sequence continues at coordinate 181,544 of NW_018164985.1, read as the reverse complement.
AATTTTTAAGGAAAATGGGACTTATAATTCGATAACAGTGTGTCATGAAAAGGCTCAGATAAAGGGATTTAAATGTCTAGGGAAGAAGGTTTACTTAAAATATGGCATTTGAAGAGCTTAAAAATGACTGGTAGTGAGTTTTAATTGACCAAATGAAGTTGAAAGAAGAGTTCAAGAATGATTATTTGACTGGTTTGAAGTTTTTAGATAGACGGAGCTAGGTTGGAAGGAAGGGTCAAATCGTTTGGAGCACACCAAGACTTTTTAATGAATCCAAATAGGTGGACTAACCTAGACTTTGGGAATAACGTCTCCGATCAAAATACCCATGGCTTTCCATCATCTTGGGTACGTTGGTTTCATTCAAGTATAACTAATCGTATTACTGGAAATCATTCTTAAGCTCCATGATCATGGCATGTGGAGGGTTAAGTAGTATCAAGGAAGTTTGAAATGCCTTTATCAATAATCATGATTTACTTCATACTAAGACATTCCTTATAGTTTTAGGAGATGAAGTTATTTGTTTTATATGTCTTAGTCATAAACACTAAATAGGATACAAGTTAGAATAACATGGTTTCTATACTTGGACTAACTTAGGGTATGTATGTGATCCTCGGTTCTTATATCAAAGTTGTCTAACCTAGAAATTCATGGTTTGTTTTTTATCTTAGGTTTATCAGTTGAGATGAAAATCAATTTTCTCCCAAGTTCAAAGTTTTCTAATTATCTTTTTAGGTGGGTGTTCCTCATTTGATTTTGTCCTTAAGTTTTGGGCAATTTAATAAATATTTGTGGGGGAGAACCAACATGTGAGAGATTCTCCTCATTTTTTTACCTATTTTTTTCTATTTTTGATTATTTTTAACACATAAAAGAAACAAAACATGGTACATAATATGAAATGTAAATGAAAAATGCATGAAGTAATACACACGACATAAAAAAAATATATAATTTAGAGTTTAGCTTGGAATAAACTTGGGCTGGAGGTGAGCTAAGGTTAGGTAGGGTTCAACTAATGTTAGCTCAAAATTGAGCCAAATTTGGTTTGGTTCAATTGAATTCCATTTGGGTATGACATGGGCTAGACCAGAGATGCACCAGGTTTAACCCTGGTTGGACATGGGTTAGACTTGGGTTAACCTCGGTTGACTTGGGTTAGATCTGGATTGGACTTAGATTTACCTCGGTTGGACTTGGGTTGACCTACTTTGGACTGGGTTGACCTGGGTTAGACCTGGGTGAAGTCTAAGTTGAACCTTAGTTAACCTGGATTGGATTTGAGCTGGACCTGGGTTGAACTAAGTTGACTTGAGTTGGATCTGGCTTAGACCTGGGTTGGACAGTGTTAGATCTGAGTTCGACCTAGGTTAACCTAGGTTGGAACTGAGTCAATCGACCGTATTAACCTGGTGTGGACTTGGTTTGACCTTGATTAGACATGAGTTGACTTGGGTTAAACCTATGTTGGACCTAGGTTAGGTTCAGATTAGGTCATGTTATGTTCAGATTAGGCCCGGTGAGGTTAGGTTCAAGTCAGATTGGGTTCAGGTTAGGTCGAGTTAGAACCAGTTCAAGTTGGGTTAGTCAGTATGGGTTCGGGTCGACTTAAGTCAAAACCAAAGCCAAGCTCAATCTGAGGGTTTGATTTACTTGCACTTAACTCTACTTAACATAAATTAAAAAGCTAAACAAAATGAAATAGAAGAGGGAGAGGGACTTACCCGTGAGAAAGACTACGGAAGATCATCAGAGTACAAGGAGGTAGAACTCAAATCTCTCTAGCTCTACGAGTCTTTCAATGTGTTTAACCATGTCAAAGACGGGTGAAGAGAGCTCCTATTTATAAGTGATAGAGGTGGTGTTGGAGCGCTTACCGCCCACAAATCATCTTTCGCAACCGTTGATTAAGGAAGGGATCGACGATTGCAAATTCTCCTGCAGTTGGAGCTCTCATGGATCATCGATGGTGAAATGATGAATCGATTTGCTTTTGGATCTGGGGATGAGAGCCATGAATCACTGGTGTGTCTCATGGGTGTCGCCATGCCAGTGTCGGACGAGACCATGCCTACAAACGTTCGGATGTGGCTACACCTAGACTCGACATGACCACACTAGTTCAGCAGCAACGAGCGCACGGGCATGCATACGCTTGCTTACAGGTGTGTGTGCATGTGTACGGATGTGTGCATGCTAACGGAGGTAAGTTCGTGTTCGTAGGGTGCATGCATGTGATCCAAGACAACTTTAATTGACCACAAGAGAGGAAAACATGAGGATTTCAAAGGCAAGGTTGATCTTCTTCTCTACATCATTTCCAAGGTGAGACAGTTGAGGTCAAATAGCCGGCCTCACTCTACGAAAACTGGGGTCCTGGATGAAAGATCAATTGAACCATGAACTAGTCGTTCTTAGCTCAATTATAATAGGTTTCTGATTGAAGCTAGATGTGGGTTGGTTTTGAGTTTGAACAAAGAGTTGACCGAAAGTGAGTTTAATAACAAAAATCATGGCGAGGCTGATGTGGTCTAACAATGGTGGCGGCTAGATGGTGGTGGTTCAGCGGCAGAGACAGTGGTGTCCGAGCATTTATGGTATGCGATGGTTGTGGCCCAATGACAATGGTTCGGCGATGGAACTAAATAACCCTCAAGAGTTTTGAGCTCCTTCAGCTTTCTATTTTCCCCTATCATAGAGAAAGTTGGGGTATGTAAATTTATAGATTATTTTAGTGTTATCCTCTATAAATATTTTTTGAATCTGGATCACTTCATTGGACGGCCCAAAGTAATCTCTTTGATCAAATGGTGTTTTTGAGCATTTAAGCTCATTAATGATGTCATAATTAAGTGATATTGACCTCATGAGATTCAGCTAGTCGAGATCCTCAATTGACTTAACTTGTAAGATCTAGAGATTATCTGGTCTCCCAAAATATATTTCAAACAATGATTCAAGTAAATGATTTATAAACATCAAATTTCTACATATTTGGTTGCATCAAATGTTCATAAAGCAGGTCAGGAAAATGTGCAGGCTTTAAACATTTCGAGTAAAACAAACAAGCCAAACCGACCGGCCGGCCAATGCCTCAAATGCCAAAAAATACACCACAAATATGCCGGCATTTTTTCTCTCTTTTATGTGGATAAATTCTTTCATTGCTTATACTTTGCCGTCCTTTCAATCTTTCATTATGGAGGAGACATGCATAAATTGACTGGCTTAAATGAATAGGTGTATTTTATAAAGGCAATTTGGTCACCATGTGCTTGCATTTTAATTTAATTTCAATTAAATGTATTGATTATTTGGTTCCTACTTTAATTGTGTAAAGTAAATCAAGTGCAATATTGGAAATTTTGACAAGTCTATAGCTCACATTTATCATTCTAAAATGATATATTTTGAATTTATTTAGTTTGGATGATTTACAAATACATTACAAACTACAATCTATTATTGCAATCGTGGTAGGTTGTCCCTTTCGATCCGCTGTCGCCGAATTAACAACAGCAAACAATATCACAAACAAACAACAACAACAACAACAAATCATTGTCCCACTAAGTCAGGTCGGCTACATAAATTATTTTTCTCCACTGTGTCCAATTGAGTGCCGTATTTTTATTTCATTCTAATAGATTGAGGTTATTTTTTATCAATATGTCCAAGTTTATTTTTGTCTATCTTACACTTCTTAACATAAGTCGAATCTAAAACACCTGCTCTCATGGCAGGATTATCATATGATGGACGCTTAATGTTTTTGTGTCCTATCACCAAATATGTTTACATTAATTAAGTGTGTCATGAAAAGGCTCAGATAAAGGGATTTAAATGTCTAGGGAAGAAGGTTTACCTAAAATATGGTATTTGAAGAGCTTAAAAATGACTGGTAGTGAGTTTTAATTGACCAAATGAAGTTGAAAGAAGAGTTCAAGAATGATTATTTGACTGGTTTGAAGTTTTTAGATAGACGGAGCTAGGTTGGAAGGAAGGGTCAAATCGTTTGGAGCACACCAAGACTTTTTAATGAATCCAAATAGGTGGACTAACCTAGACTTTGGGAATAACGTCTCCGATCAAAATACCCATGGCTTTCCATCATCTTGGGTACGTTGGTTTCATTCAAGTATAACTAATCGTATTACTGGAAATCATTCTTAAGCTCCATGATCATGGCATGTGGAGGGTTTAGTAGTATCAAGGAAGTTTGAAATGCCTTTATCAATAATCATGATTTACTTCATACTAAGGCATTCCTTCTAGTTTTAGGAGATGAAGTTATTTGTTTTATATGTCTTAGTCATAAACACTAAATAGGATACAAGTTAGAATAACATGGTTTCTATACTTGGACTAACTTAGGGTATGTATGTGATCCTCGGTTCTTATATCAAAGTTGTCTAACCTAGAAATTCATGGTTTGTTTTTTCTCTTAGGTTTATCAGTTGAGATGAAAATCAATTTTCTCCCAAGTTCAAAGTTTTCTAATTATCTTTTTAGGTGGGTGTTCCTCATTTGATTTTGTCCTTAAGTTTTGGGCAATTTAATAAATATTTGTGGGGGAGAACCAACATGTGAGAGATTCTCCTCATTTTTTTACCTATTTTTTTCTATTTTTGATTATTTTTAACACATAAAAGAAACAAAACATGGTACATAATATGAAATGTAAATGAAAAATGCATGAAGTAATACACACGACATAAAAAAAATATATAATTTAGAGTTTAGCTTGGAATAAACTTGGGCTGGAGGTGAGCTAAGGTTAGGTAGGGTTCAACTAATGTTAGCTCAAAATTGAGCCAAATTTGGTTTGGTTCAATTGAATTCCATTTGGGTATGACATGGGCTAGACCAGAGATGCACCAGGTTTAACCCTGGTTGGACATGGGTTAGACTTGGGTTAACCTCGGTTGACTTGGGTTAGATCTGGATTGGACTTAGATTTACCTCGGTTGGACTTGGGTTGACCTGCTTTGGACCGGGTTGACCTGGGTTAGACCTGGGTGAAGTCTAAGTTGAAGCTTAGTTAACCTGGATTGGATTTGAGCTGGACCTGGGTTGAACTAAGTTGACTTGAGTTGGATCTGGCTTAGACCTGGGTTGGACAGTGTTAGATCTGAGTTCGACCTAGGTTAACCTAGGTTGGAACTGAGTCAATCGACCGTATTAACCTGGTGTGGACTTGGTTTGACCTTGATTAGACATGAGTTGACGTGGGTTAAAACTATGTTGGACCTAGGTTAGGTTCAGATTAGGTCATGTTATGTTCAGATTAGGCCCGGTGAGGTTAGGTTCAAGTCAGATTGGGTTCAGGTTAGGTCGAGTTAGAACCAGTTCAAGTTGGGTTAGTCAGTATGGGTTCGGGTCGACTTAAGTCAAAACCAAAGCCAAGCTCAATCTGAGGGTTTGATTTACTTGCACTTAACTCTACTTAACATAAATTAAAAAGCTAAACAAAATGAAATAGAAGAGGGAGAGGGACTTACCTGTGAGAAAGACTACGGAAGATCATCAGAGTACAAGGAGGTAGAACTCAAATCTCTCTAGCTCTACGAGTCTTTCAATGTGTTTAACCATGTCAAAGACTGTTGAATATATCTCCTATTTATAAGTGAT